>NC_133232.1:9273750-9577500 GCF_040436345.1 Pagrus major
ATGAACAGCTGATGGTTTTGGTTTTACCTAAACTAGTTCTGATAAAGGGTTGTTTTGTGCCTCAGGTTGCCCGGGGACACGCGCACCAGGGTGGGCTTCCTCACCTTCGACAACACCATCCACTTCTACAACCTGCAGGAGGGACTGTCACAGCCACAGATGCTGGTGGTGTCGGACATTGACGGTACTTCTGCTCAATAAAATCAGGAGTTAGAATGCTTTGTTTTTAACAATTGACAAACAACAAACATTGTTAAACAATGAAGACATCAACTCCACTGAACGAACGCTACTTTTTTCTTTTGTTTTGATTTAAAAAACATTAGTGGCAGAAATTAAAAGAATTTAATTTTTTTTCAGTTTGTTAGTTTTTTTACTTGGAGGATAAATTGCAAAAGAAAAATCAATATGATTCGCCTCTAATGTCATTATTTCTTGAATTATTTTAATGATGTTTTTAATGCAAAACACTGTCCACATCTTTTTGAAAACTTTTGCAGTCACCAGTCCATTATTTATGCGCCTTTCTTAATTTTAAAATACTCCGCTGTGATTCAGATGTTTGTTTTCCTCTTTGTCTTTTCCCAGACGTCTTCATACCGTCTCATGACAGTCTAATGGTGAACCTAAAGGAAAGCAAAGAGGTGCAACCTTTTGTTTTTGTGAACATTAATAGCTTCTACTGCTTGTTGTGTAATTACTCTTTCCTCCCTTTCCTTCATTACTGTCATTATTTACTCAAGCCTACATTTTATTCCTCCCTCATCCAGCTGGTGAAGGACCTGCTGACATCGCTGCCGACCATGTTCAGCCAGAGCAGAGAGACCCACAGCGCCCTCGGCCCGGCGCTACAAGCGGCCTTCAAGCTCATGTCGCCCACTGGGGGCCGTGTCACTGTGTTTCAGACCCAGCTGCCAACGCTGGGGGCCGGAGCGCTGCAGTCGAGGGAAGACCCCAACCAGCGCTCGAGCACGAAAGTAAGGATGACACTTTATGGTATTGTGAGCACCTCTTCTTTTTGAGTTTGTGTGGTTGTTGCAATTTGTCTTTGTTGAGCGGTGTTTTAAAATTTTTACCACCATCTTTTGCCATTTTTACCAGCCGACTTAATTTTTCAAATAAAACGTGACTTCTAAAGATGGTGGTGCGGCCTAAACCAAACCATATGATGAAATATAAAAAGAAAAATGACTTGCACACTCCCTGTCATGCTAATTTATACATATTGTCCTGGCATGTCAGAACTGTGTTATATTTATATCCCTGCCACAACTCACTTTTATCACCCGCCACGACGTCATAATTGGATCTCACGTTTCAGTTCATTGCATCTGTGGAAGATTCTGAGCTGAAGCATGCGTTTTTGTCATCTCAGGACTGTGATTTATTCAGCTTCATCATCTGTGTTCCATTTTTGATCTGAATAAATTGCCAAGAAGTTTCAGCAATGATGTCCAAATATCCTGAATAAAACAAACTCAGAACAGATGTGCTTTCTTTCTCCGAGAAGTGATTTTGTGCTCTTTGGCTTCTGTGATTTCAGGAGGATTTTGGTTTGAAAAAACAAGGAAATTAAGGAAAATATACTCTTGACAGTTCCAGCAAGAAGTCACACATTACATGCACTCATACTGCATTCTTTCCATTTCATACAACATTTAATTGACACTTTAATCATCAAAACCAAAATGACACAAGTCTTATCTAATAGCTCAAGATGCTTTAAGGAAAGTAAAACTCCCTGAATCAGATGAAGGTTATTTCTTTCTCTCAAGAGCAGAACACAGAGGATTTCTTTTTCTAATAATAATAATAATAATATGTCTGTATCTTTCCAGGGAGTTCAGCATCTCGGCCCGGCTACAGACTTCTATAAGAAACTTGCACTGGACTGCTCAGGTCAACAGATTGGGGTGGATCTTTTCATGCTCAGCTCCCAGTATACTGACCTCGCATCACTATGTAAGAACACCCAACGTTTAAACCTCTGTGTCCGTCTCTGTTGCCACAAAAGTTTTGCGGGTCTTGGGAATGTCTGTCAGTTTGTTTGTCTACTTGTAATGAATACAAAATTAGAATCTGTCTTTTGATTATATAAACAGTGACTTTGGGCTTGAAAGGTGAACCTGAAAAGTTGGTAGCAGCAGTTTTGATTTACAGCAGTAACAATCAGTTCTAATAGAGGCAGATTTATGGCACAAAAGTATTAAAACATCAGCTGAAACTTTTCAAACGGCTCCTGCAGCATTATCCTATTTTCCATTGTTGATCCCTTTGGTCAGAAGTTATGGGTCATTGTTGCAATGCATTGAAACTGCCGTGAATCCAAGATTACCACAGTTGCCGTCCTCAGAGAGAGCAATATAGAAACTTTAAAAATACAGACTTCCCATAGAGTATTCCTTTGAGCTTAATGCTAGCATGAAGCATGAAAATTTGTTAGCATGCTAAAATCTTTTGCATGACAGAAACTGTTTCAAACCACTCAGGAAGTTATCACTCTAATTTAAAGTAATTGATTTGTAAATTAATAGTTTTCCTCCTCTTTCTCCTCTTCTTCAGCATGTATGTCCAAGTATTCAGCAGGCAGCATCTTTTACTACCCCTCCTTCCATTACATCCACAACCCGGCTCAACTGGAGAAGTTCCAGAGAGATCTGGAGCGCTACCTCTCCAGGAAGATCGGCTTTGAGGCGGTCATGAGAATACGATGCACTAAAGGTAACGTCAGACGCACACAGAAGCTCTGTTTTCAGGTGTGAAAACCACGTTTGTCGTGGACAGAAGACCAAAACCTTTTAGATTTAGCCTTTACAACTAAATGCATAGAAAAGAGGAGCTTACAATTAATTGCCAGCTATTTTGATAATTGATCCAGTTTTTAAGAAAACAATCCCACAATTCTCTGATTCCAGCTTATATGTGAATGTTTTCTGGTTTCTTTACTCCTCTGTGACAGTAAACTGAATATCTTTGGGCTGGGGACAAAACAAGACATTTGAGGACGTCATCTTAGGCTTTGGGAAACACTGATGTCCATGTCTCACCGGCATTTTATAGATCAAACAACTAATCAATTAATCAAGAAAATGACAATCGACAATGAAAATAATGGTTAATTGCAGACTTAGTGTAGAGGTTGTCATCTTTAACTTGTTTTCTATTGATTTTTCAAACATTGATTTTTCTCTCCTCATCCTTAGGTTTATCCATCCACACGTTCCACGGTAACTTCTTTGTGCGCTCCACCGACCTGCTCTCCCTGGCGAATGTGAACCCAGACTCTGCCTTCGCTGTCCAGATGTCGATTGAAGACTCTCTGGCAGACTCCTCTCTGGCCTGTTTCCAGGCTGCTCTGCTCTACACCTCCAGTAAAGGTACAAAAACTCACAAACACGCACTTAGATTGTGGTGAGAAAATCTGTGTGGTTCCATGAGCTTGTGGTTTTGTTGGCTGATTCTCATGTTTTAACATGTGGGGAGGTGTTACTGTGAAACAGTACTGCTACTCTCCAAATCCCCAATTCCATTTGATTTCTGATTTAAACATATTTTTTTCAGCACTGATGGCTATGTCATTGTTAGACTATTGCATCTGGTTTTGTAACAATCAACATATAATTTTTTTTATGCCGTGACAACAGTCATTTACATTTTCACATTTTTCAATAAAAAGATTGGGGTATTTTACAGCAACAGCTTGAATTTATCCTGGTGACTTTTTGCAGGTTAGGGTTACAATGTTTGCTATCTCAAATCAACTAAATCATCTTCCTAAAGAATTAAATAAAGGATCTTTTGAAAATCTTGAAAACGAAAATAATCCCAACATGTCCGATACTGTTGAAGTTTCCTCTGGTCAGTTGATCATCTCTGTGCACACAGGATAAGTGTCCAGAAGTGAAGCTGCAAGCTAGCTGTGTCAACTTTGAGATTTTCTTTTTGTTTTACCTCTCTACACGTGCAAGTAGGCGAATGTGGAGAGAAAAAATAATACTGTGAGAAGCACAAGAATTTATTTTGATGAAGGAAATTGAAAGCTCATTTCTATCTACTTTCTATTTAGAATCGAATCGGCGACACCTTAACTATTTGCAAACTATCACTTTCTCTGATTGTTCATCCTTCTGTCCCTGTAGGAAAAAGAAGAATCCGGGTCCACACTCTGTGTCTGCCGGTAGTCAACCAGCTGAGTGATGTGTATGCTGGAGCGGATGTTCAGGCCATCACTTGTCTATTAGCCAACATGGGTGAGCTGTATTTTTAAAAGTATTGCTTTATACAATGGAAACAATGGAAATACTTATAGAGAATTAGTAGAGTGGAAAAAAAACACTGCAGTGGCTCGGTGTCATTGTTGTTTTAATTTGTAGAAACTGTTTGTCCTCCTCAGGAGATGCAGGCATTTCATATTACTAACATCTGTATAAGGGGGGCCTGTGAAACCCCTCTTCATCTAATGTTTTCCACATTGGTGTTTCAGCCATTGACCGGTCAATATCGTCCAGCCTGTCGGATGCTCGTGACGCTCTGGTGAACGCAGTCGTGGATTTGGCGACCGCCTACAAAAGCAACGTGTCAAACCTGCAGCAGTCCGGCCTGATCGTCCCCGCTGCCATGCGCCTCTTCCCCGTGTACATCCTGGCTCTGCTCAAACAGGTGTGGCTGCTCGACAGGCATCAACACACACACACTCCATACTAACACCTAATAATCCAGCCCTACATCAGTTTTACACATCCTAAAATGTGAACTGCTTTTAAATCATCACCACCACTCCCTCTACACACAAAACCTTTACAGTCACACAGACTCTCTATATGTTCAATGGCTGTAGTCATCCACCCAGGACTTGTTCATTCATACTGTCAGGGTGTGTCCACTTTCAAAAACACCCTCACACACTCTTTGAGTCATCTGAGATGAATACCCCTTAGGTCTGTTAGACAACGCCTTATTTGAATCCACCCTCATTACAATAAAATTATTTCAATTAGTGTTTCTGTAGCAAATGAGAATTGAACTCTATCAGCTGCTCCGTAACTGATAGAAAACTGTGTTGCAGCAGCTCCCAAGTGTGAAGTCACTGTGAAGCAACATCAGGCTGAAAACTAGGAAACGGCAAAATACAAACAAATGGAAAATGATAAAGATTAAAACACACATTAAAGAAAATGTTTGTATTTCTTTTCAGAAAGCCTTGCGGACGGGCACCAGCACACGACTGGACGAGCGCGTCTTCGCCATGTGTGACTTCAAGACGCAGCCGCTGCAGCAGCTGATGCGAATGGTTCATCCTGACTTGTACCGGCTGGACAACATGTCTGACCAGGTAGGAGACGGACGAGACTGAACAAGACGAGACAAGATTATACTTCATGAGTCAGTTGAGTCAGAGAGAAGTGAATTCAAAGTGTGGGAGTGGAGATCCGAGCTGAAATTGAATTGTTTGGGTGTGTCCGTAAATACTGTAATTAGTATTTTTTTTTTTTTTTTGTCTTTTTGAAATCTTATTTTCAAATGTCAGGTTTTCTTGTTGAATTATTATATTACATTATATTATATAATTGCAGGAATAAATAAATAAATGAATATAAATAAACAAACTTGAGAGTCTTAAAACTAAGCCGTTGCACTATTTGTGTGACACCTGCAGGGGGCGCTCCATTTGAATGACACAGTGGTTCCTCAACCTCCTCTGCTCCACCTGTCTGCTGAGAGGCTGAGCAGGGATGGAGCTTTCCTCATGGACTGTGGCAACGTGAGTTTTCAGTATTATTCATTCATAACACACACACACACACACACACACACACACACACACACACACACACACACATTAGTCTAGTTGTCTTTCTTGCCTTAAGAAGTGTAGATAATTTTACATTTTTTGTAGTAAATTAAAGGCGAGTGCAGTATTATTACTGGCCTGTTGAAGGGATAATAATGACAGCAGCCTTAGAGCCAAGTTTTTGATGAGTTTGTGTGTCACATAAGTACATTTAAAGGGGTTCTCCACCCTGATATATATACACTACCATTCAAAAGTTTGGACACACCTTCTCATTCAATAGTTTTTCTTTATTTTTTATTATTTTCTACATTGTAGATCAATACTGAAGACATCCAAACTAAGAAAGAACACATATAGAATTATGTAGTAAACATAAAAGTGTTAAACAAAGCAGAATATGCTTTATATTTTATATTCTTCAAAGTAGCCACCTTTTGCTTTGATGACAGCTTTGCACACTTCTGGCTTTCTCTCAGTCAGCTTCATGAGGCAGTCACCTGGAATGGTTTTCAATTAATAGGTGTGCCTTGTCAAGAGTTCATTTGTGGAATTTCTTGCCTTCTTAATGTGTTTGACACCATCAGTTGTGTTCAATACAGTGAATAGCCCTATTCGACTACTGTTCTAATCCATATTATGGCAAGAACCACTCAGCTAAGTAAAGAGAAATGACAGTCCATCATTACTTTAAGACATGAAGGTCAGTCAATCCGGAAAATATCAAGAACTTTGAATGTATCCTCGAGTTCAGTCACGAAAACCATCAAATGCTATGATGAAAACTGGCTCTCATGAAGACCACCCCAGGACAGGAAGACCAAGAGTTACCTCTGCTGCAGAGGATAAATTCATTAGAGTTACCAGATTTAGAAACCACAAATTAACAGCACCTCAGATTAGACACATCTCAACATCAACTGTTCAGGGGAGACTGTGTAAAACAGGCCTTCATGGCTGAATTGCTACAAAGAAGCCACTACTGAGGAAGAACAACAAGAAGAAGAGAAGTGCTTGGGCCAAGAAACACAAGGATTGGACATTGGACAGGTGTGATGGTGTGGGGGTGCTTTGCTGATGACACTGTTGGTGATTTATTCAAAATTCAAGACACACTTAACCAGCATGGCTACCACAGCATTCTGCAGCGACATGCCATCCCATCTGGTTTGCGCATAGTGGGACCATCATTTGTTTTTCAACTGGGCAATGACCCCAAACACACCTCCAGGCTTTGTAATGGCTATCTGACCAAGAAAGAGAGTGATGGAGTGCTGCGTCAGATGACCTGGCCTCCACAATGACCCAACCTAAACCCAATTGAGATGGTTTTGGATGAGTTGGACTGCAGAGTGAAGGCAAAGCAGCCAACAAGTGCTCAGCACCTCTGGGAATTCCTTCAAGACTGTTGGAGAACCATTCCAGGTGACTACCTCATGAATCTGATTGAGAGAATGCCAAGAGTGTGCAAAGCTGCCATCAAGGCAAAAGGTGGCTACTTTGAAGAATATCAAATATAAAACACATTCTGCTTTGTTTAACACTTTTTTTGTTTGCTGCATAATTCCATGCGTTCCTTAATAGTTTTGATGTCTTCAGTATTGATTTACAATGTAGAAAATAATAAAAATAAAGAAAAACCATTGAATGATATACAATACAGGGAAAACTGAATCATTGTAGCTTTTTCCTTAACATTTGTTCATTGGTGTTTATAGTTAACAAACAGTAAGCACTGTATAACCTACAAATTACATGAAATATTACAAAACGGTACAGTATTAACATGCTCAGACAGGTAGAGTAGATATACTGTACAGTATAAATGTTAACAGAGGTACAAAGCTCCTTTCCACGGTAATTACTGACAGCTCACATGACCCAGTTATTGTAGCAGCGACATCCGAGGAACAATAAAGAGTTTCCAAGTTTTATGGAATTTCTGAAACCTTGTAAAGTGAGTCTGATATTTTCCAGTTTCAGGTGTTCCTCACTTCTGAATCATTGTAGTTTTTGGACAAAAATATGTAATCTAAAGTCACTGAAAATATAACTTATGAACGGTTAAATCCCTTGACAGTAATTGTCAGAGGTGGCAAAAGTCCACACATTCTTAACTCAAGTAGAAGTACAGATACTTGTGTAAAAAAAAAAAAAAAGTACTGATTCAACTTCTGTACTCAAGGAAAAGTAAGAAAGTACATGCTCTGAAATGTACTCAAAGTATAAAAGTAAAAAGTATATCTCTGAAAGACATTTCTACCAGCCATTTCTGGTCAAAGCCAACTGAAGCTCATCTCATATTAACATAATTCAAAGACTATTAAACTTAAAGGTAGAATCAGTAGGATTTGTCCCAGCTGTTCCTAAACGCACCAAAAAGATAGCTGATTGTTGAGTCTCATTCCCAGGACATCAAATCGCCACATTTTGGGTTGGTAAAGCGTCGTAAGTAATCGATAACTCCCCTCAAATGCATTCAAACTAAAGTATGGAGCCTGTTGATGTAAGGAGTAGAAAGTACAGATATTTCTGTTTAAATGTGAAGAGGAAAAGTCAAAATTTGTCAGAAAAATAAACAAGTAAAGTAAATACAGATACCTGGGGGGGAAAAAGTATTTGTACTTTGTTACTTCCCACCTCTGGTGATAGTAGATATTTGAATGTGTTTGAGTTGTGATACTGTGTAAACTGTGCCATGATGAAATTAATCAAAAACAAAGAAATTAAATAAAACTCTTGATTTAGTTTCTCAAAGACCCTGGAAATTTCCCAATCAGCTTCTTTGAGTGACATATATTTCAATCCCTCAATCAGAGTTTTTGAGAATTTAACTCTGAACAAACAATATCTTGAATTATTTACTTTCTGAAAAAGGGACAGTGTACATCCATCAACATTCAAACAAATGTAAATGCACCAAAGTTAGCTGAACGGCTAGTTTTCATCTGCAGCCCCTTCGCCTGATGTTAATAGTCATCCTAGAATAAATAAAAAGGGTACAACAGGTGTAAAACATATTAAGTTGTTATAAAAACTCCTATAATACAGTTAAATAACATGAGAGGGCAAAATCAGTCACCAGATGTTATAGGTAGATAAGAAATAGCATCTGTGTTCACATTTGTGGATGTCAGCAAGTATTTTCTTGGCATTTTCTGATTTTCTTTTTTGCTTATTTAGTGGTGAATATGTGGTATAGAGAAATACTTTGAAGCCAAGCTAATCTGTGTCAGGAAGATTAGAAAGGACCAACACTTCTCTTTGTTTCTGTCTCTTTTCTTTTAATTGTGTGTTTTTACAAAAGCACACAATTTAAAGTAATTCCACCAGAGTTAGCCAAGAGCTAATTTGCATCTGTTGTGTTGTTGTCTAATATACAGGTGTTTTATCTGTGGATCGGCAAATGCTGCAACGACATGTTCATCCGGGATGTTCTGGGCTGCCCCAACTATGCTTCAATACCCCCCAACATGGTAAGTAAGACACAAACTGTATGTAAGCAACAGGTCAGTTCAAAATGTGATGTTTATCATTTGAAAGGTAGATGTAAGTCAAGCCAGGAGGAGCTTTTCACCCACGTCCAACATGACTGTGATCAGGGAAATGGTGGTATTGTTTTGCATATGACACATACCACCGCCCAGTCGTTAGATGAATGATGCAATGCAGCGTTGTACACAGTTCTCTTGAAAATTAGTCACACATTTGCCTCACAATAAAAGAGCCCTGCATTTCTTCTCAAATATGTCATACAGCAAAACAGGTTTGCTGGTGTAGCTTTTTTAACAAACCGTGCAGCTCCCTAGAAAGCTCTGTCACGCCCCCGCTGTGGTCATGACGGTAACAGCCAGAACAAACAGAGGCTGTCAGCTCTTGTTTATGCTGCTTATTGTGTTTTTCTAGAAAGGGTTCGATGCATCAGAGAGCCACCTACAAACCTCACACTCTGGTCCACAGGCATATTTCTGTTAACCATTCTGTGTGGCCGACATGACTGTGTGAATCCACATTATCTGCCTTCTATCTGAAACAATGTTGATGATGTTTTTGGTTCTCGTGTCTTTCCCTTTATGAATCCCAGAGTCACATTCCTGAGCTGGAGACTCCGCTGTCTGAGAGAGTGCGAGCGCTCCTCGACTGGCTGCAGGATAACAGAGCGTTCAGCTCCATGATACAAGTCATCAAGTAAGCATCGCCGCACATCTGGAGTAACATCTGACTTTTACTAACACTCAGGGTCCAGATTGACTGTAGTACACATTTTCTGACATCCAGATGCTGGATTTTAGTCTTAAAAATATGTTTACATTCATCAGCGGGGACCTTAAATGACCATAACGGCTAAAGAGTTTCACTTCCTCAACTACCAACAATGTCAGATGCCCAAAATTTAGCAGGGTCTTACGTCAGAAGACAGAGAGAAGGTTAAGATTGAAGTTTAGTAGAAAGGAGAACATTTAAGAACCAAGTTTGTTTGTTGCCTTTACTGCTTCTTCTGCTGCTGTAATCCCTTTTGTGGAAGCACTAAAATTCTCCTCAGTAAAGAGCTGAGATGTGGACGAGGAAATATGAAAAACCCTCAGGTTATTTATTTTTGTTCCTTTTTAGAACACTCAAGCCACACAATGCTTACTTTGTTCTTCACTCCGCCCGAAAGGAATGTAAAACCAAGAGGTTTTTGTCAGGAAACAATGCCAAGATATACTGAAAACAGTCAACAAGCCTATGGAAGTCAGAGGTCATGGTTAGCCTGTGGTGGTGTCTCTGAGGAAAGAAGGCTGGAGGCTAGTGCTGAAATGGTTAATCGGTAAAAAAAAGATCAACAGCAAATATCAACAAAAATATTAAACATTCTCTGGTTTCAGCTTCTCAAATATGAGAATTTGCTGCTTTTCTCTGTTTTATGACATTTCAAATTGAATATCAGTCAAACAAAACCAGACAGCAACTTGGCCTCTGGGGAATAGTGACATGTTTCCCTATTTTTAATATATTTATTGTTTTCTTTCTTTTTTACTAACCTTTCATAAAAAACAAGTCAGAGGTAGAGAGACGGGAATGATGACAAAGGTCCACAAATCCACCAACAGATGAATCTTCATGAAATTAATAATTTGTTGCCGCTGTGCTTTACACAGTGTCCTCACTGCATGCGAGCAGCCGATGCGATGAGATGTCGGACGTTGGCTGTCCACACTGAATCCCTTAAATATGCATTCTGTTGTGTCAAATAAACAAACCACGTACCCATCAGCTGTGCGGTGGAGATCAGACTTAATCGCTCACGTAAAAGATGGGAGAGTTCACTGAGATTGCCATCACACATTTTGTACTTTGATATCTAGATGTCTCTACAGTGGACATGACATACAGTATAGCCAACAGCAAGTAGAGACAGTGTGATTTCTCACCAGAAAGCCAGCTGGCACATTATTTAAGTATTTTTTAGTTGAAGGAGATATTATTGTTCAGATAACTCCTCATTTCAACTTCATGAATCAACTGTTCCTCATTACACGCTTTCAGCGCAAGTTACAGGAATGAAAAGAGAAACAGGATGTTGGGCTCAAAAAGGCGCGCCGGCAATTAGGACACTCGTATAGGAAGCAGTGAAGTCAAGCTGATCATGTCGCTGACACTCACTCGCGTCATATGCAGTTAGGACACCGTGTTGGTGTTGAACTCACAGAACTGCCACATCACATCACCTGTGACTATCTGACTTAGAGCCGCAACAATTAATCAATTAGTTGTCAACTTTAATGTTAATCACCAACTAGTTTGAGTAATTTCTAAAGAAAAAAAAGTCACTGAATATCTTTAGGTTGTGAACAAAACAACATTTGAGGACGTCATCTTGAACTTTAGGAAACACTGATCAACATTTTCTGACATTTTATAGACCAAACAAGTAATCGCTTAATAGAGAAAATAATGGGCAGATTAATTGATTAAAGAAATTAATTTTTAGATGTAGCACTAATCTGAGTAGTTTATCTGTTTTAAGTCAAAAAGCAAACCGCACCATGGATGGTTTTTTGACGTTGGCTTTCTGGAAAATGTACTCATGTACTATAGAAACAGGGTGTGGTCGGTTTCATGTTAAAGTGGAATCTGTCTCTCAGCAGACATCGTTCTGAGGTTGACAGAAAAATATTTCCAGTGTAAACACATAGTAAGCAGTGAGGTCACTGATTGACAGCGTTGGTAAAAGCTTCCACAGGGAACGCATTGTTTCTGTTTCCTGTCGCTCCTCCTCTGTGGCATGCCATTGTTACTCAACCACATGTTTACACCGCAGTGTTGTTGTGGAAGACGGCTTATGTCAGGACATATGGACTGAGAGGTATCTGGACGGATGTTTGCTTCACTCTGACAGATGAGGAATATATGTCACGGGTTAAATGAGATTTCTTGACCCAGACAAACAAAAAGTAGATTCAGTTAGATTAGAAACTGAAACTAGAAGTTTTAGTGCTGTAAAGCTTTCAATTTCAACTCATTTTAGGACAGTGCACTATTCTATGAATGACATGAGAGCCACAATTAACAATTATTTTCATTATCAATTAATCTAATCAATTTATGGAATTGATTATTTTGTCAATTAAAATTCAGAAAACAGAGAAAATAGTTCCATAATTTCCCAGAGCCCAAGTGTAAGATGTCTTGTTTTTACAAAAGAAATTCAGTTAGGGAGTGAATGTTGTTTGTACACATTCACATTGAAGACAAAAGCCAGATGTTAGCGGGTGTTAGTGGGTCATTTGGACCAGTGTGAAAGGAATATGACTTACAGGATGTAGGCTGTTGCTATGAGCCTGCCATTAGAGGCCCTTTTAAGACAGCATTCTACATGCTTAAAGTTAAGTTAGCCTAACCCTAATCTTGTCGCTAATGGTACGAACTTAAACAAGCTACCAGCTGTTACCTTTTCTTTTGCGAAGATTTTGCCATTGTAATGCCACACTGCCTACCCACATTGAAGAAAAAGTTGCTCCTGACATTATTTTGCAGGGGCAAAGACTCTGCATCCTGAGCTTAGTGCCGTCCAAGACAATTTTGATTGGATTGAAGAAACAAACAAACCCATTAGCATAATGAGAATTGGTGCAGCCAGACCTTTCTCAAGCACTGACGGAGCACTTGCATAGATTATGCGAGACTGCATCTCAACCAACCTGAAAATAAAATGATCACATTTGAGACGTTTCTATATTTGGTAACAGCACCCAGCCTTACATAGAATCCAAAATAACAAACCAAGCACTGCTCTCTCTTTAACCCTCTTCTCTTTGTTTTTCTTCTTTTCTTCCCTCCTGCAGGGATGAAGCTTCGGCTAAATCGGCATTCTTCCAGCACCTGGTGGAGGATCGGTCTGAGTCGGCTTCTTCCTATTATGAATTCCTGCAGCACATTCAGCAGCAAATGTCCAAATAGGCTCCCGTCACACTGAGAGAAACTTCAGTCTTCAAACCCGAGCGTGAAAAAGGATTTCAGCCTCGTAGAGTGAAAACTAGCGTTAGCCACTAACGGACACCCATCGCTCCTTCAGACAGGTTTTAGCGAGGTCGGTTAAATCCGACAATTAAACAAATCCACCCTCAAAGCTCATTGGTCAGCCAGGACCTGACTATCAGAAAGGGAAGGAGGGGGATAGTTGTAGTAAAGTTGAAGCTAGAAGTACAGAAAATTCGAATGAAGGAGGAGGATTTGTTCCACTTCAAAATGAAATATTGAGCGTCTCCTCGCTGCCTCTTAACCACTGTCAGACCCCCGTTTATCCTCTCGTCAAATCCATCGCTGCTGAGAAAAGAAGGGGGAAGTCGAGCCAAGAAGATGCCACTTCAACACGTTTTAGTTCGAGTTGTTTTTCGTGAGCCTCACATGTAGCTAGTGCTGTTTTGTTTTTTGTTTAATTTTTATAATTTATTCCCCTCCTCACTCCCCCCTAAGACTATTTTGAATACACTGGTGAACAGAACCGTGCATTCCTTCTGTTGTTATTTTTTTACTGGCATGTGCTTTGAAATCCGGAACGCATGTCACCGTTTGACCGTTTGCTGCTAGTCTGAGGAAAGACGACTGTGTAACGGGAAGATAATCGGACAGTGGTTGGATGTTGAAAACCCCCCGTGTCGGCTCTTCTCTCCTCCGCTCTGTGAACTCCTGATTTGTTGAGATCAAACTTCAAACACCCCCACCACCACCACCACCACTGTCAACAATCTTCTTCTCATTTATTTTATTTTTTCCAGGCGCTAACTGAAGTTGCTACACACTTTGTAACTATTGAAAAGAATCTTTTATGTGCGATAATTTATGAACCAGCTTATTAAATAAAAAACAAAAACAGAATCTGCTTGTTTCATGTCATGTGACATTAACCAGGAATTTATTATGCTGCTGTTTTACATCCCAGTCCACATGTTCCCACAGTTTCAGTGCACAAACAAACATTTGGTGGCCTTTACTCTGATTCAGGGGATGATGTAATGTCACTCTCTCACTCAGACAGCATGTGACTTTTCAGGACTTTGACTAATTGCTTTCACGTTTCGACACATTTACATCATCTGTCACTCCCTCCACTTCACATCTCAGTGGATTTTATGACTCCTTCACATGTTTTATAGCTGCATTAGACCTCAACCAGGAAGATTTTTTGTCTTCATAAATCAGATACGCTTTTGGAGGGTTTGATGTCTGAATTGCTCATCAAAATAACTAAAAACATGCCTGCTTTAAGGAACCAGTAAGATATATTACTAATAACTTTTGTCCGCTCTGGATGAATCTTTTTATACATAATAATCACAGAATGTCATTTCAACTATATTGGTCAGTGTTCATTTGTGTCCAGCTGGCCACCTTGTCCTCCCGCCAAAATAAAGTACAGAGGGCACAGAGTTTGGTTTTAGTTTGAAAAGTTTGAAGAAATAAATCATTTAATTCTTTTAATTTTACAGAAATGTTTCAACTAATTTTAGTAACAGTGGCTTCTAACCACTGAGCTGCAGAAGATTAGCTACCAGGCCAAAATAAAATTATATGATCCAGTAATCCTTCACAGGCTGTTATTTGGCTAGGTTAGTAGTTTGAACTGGATGCAATCTTCAGTGCTGCATCTTCTCTTCATCATTACCTTTCATGCACACAACAACAACAGGATATCATATGTTTTGTTATTTTTAAAACAGGTCTGTGGGTTCCCCTGTGTTACAGTGTCCATAAACCTTAAGAGAACTAATTTAAAAGGTATGTATTGATTTTATTGCTGTATTTTATAGGTCCTCAATTTTCTGATGAAGTTCTAGGAAGTCATTTGGTGCAAATTAAAATTTGTATTATCCTGTTTTCTAGATAATTTGTTCAAAATTCCATTTATCCACACTTAAAATACATATGATAAAGTGTTGCCACATAAATATAAAAGACAAAGATGCTGAAAGGTTCAACAAAAATTACATAAAATATCATTCAAAATCGGAGCTGACATTCAGCATTTTCCGATTATTGGTATCGGTGATTTTTCTGTCAGATTGCCGATAAAAACTAATTTTAAAAACTGGGCTACTTTGGCTCTGATGCAGCATCCTCTCACACAATGCCCCGCCCACAACAAAATCTGATTGGTAACACATCACAGTTAATAGCCTATAAACACTGAATAACCTGAATCTGCAAAGTAACTAGTAACTACATTTATGATGTGAGGAAATTATGTTGTCAATTCTTTGCTTACTTACTGTGATGTATGCAGCCTCACAGACCATCACCGTCTACAACGCTGCCTCTTTAAAGGATGCATGGGAGTATGTGGGCAGTTGCATTTACATTGTTTCAGATCTGTTTTCATATGTAAACGGGGCATAAATGAGCCTTAAACGTATACACTGAATCTAACATTAAACTCTTATCAGTAAACGCTGCTCTTTGGTTCATGGACATAATTTAAACAAACTTTCTCATACTCTTCCAGACTTGTTCTGTGTTTTTCTTAAACTTCTCAACAACAGGAAATAAAAAAAAAACATCCTTTCAGACTTCACAGACCTGCAGAGGACCCTTTTCTTAAACTGAGTCGAGCTGCTTAAGAAGGAGCTGCAAAATGCTCTGAGGCTAATCGCCTGTACTGTAGTAAACACACAAACGGCCTGTGAACTGCTCTCTGCTCCATTTGCAAACAGATCTGGCTTCCATATGGTCTCACTGCTGCTGTTTTCATGGAAAACTGCACCCCGGACCTCAAATATTTTAGCCAGTCACGCTTTCAGTGCCAGCCAGGCAGAAGGCAAAACATTGCACATTTACAAAGTTTATCTAGTTTTCATTAGTGAAAAACTTAAGATGGCACAGTCTAACATATGAGTTGGAGAAGTCTTGCCACACACTTCAAAGCAGCAGTGTTTTACATACTTTTCACTTTTTTTACAAATGTAAACGTTGACATGTGAAGCCAGATGTTCGTCTTTGCTCCTCTCTCACACTCATACATGTGCGCAAACCAGAACAAATCGAGCTCCGAGGCTTTCTTTGCGTTTTAAAAGCCGTCACTGTTTCAGTCAACAACATGTTGAGCCAGCTCTCCTTTCTCTTTTTTCACCCAACAAACAACAAGTGGGTGCTGTTCTGCAGCTATATTTAAACTCCAGTTTCAACTGGTCCAACCCTTCACACTCCCACTTCCATCGGTCCAACCCATTACCCCCGTCCATCCCCCCTCTCACCCACCTCAGCCACAGCTCTGGTCCAACTTTCCTTCTCACTACAGACCCTCTTTGATAAATTCATGATCATGAAGTCACAGTTTCCCCAACTGGCTGCTGAACATGTTACCTCAAGTATTTTACTCTGCTGTGAATGGCCAGAAAAGACAAAGAGCGAAATAGTGAAAACCACAACGACAGCAGAAGTATTGAAAATCTATAATGTTCCCTTGGTTCATGTCTGTTTTGGGGTTTATTTTTGTGATATTTTTTTTTTAGCGGTTCACATGTGGGAACGTTTGAGGGGTTGTAAATGTGAACATGTTTCTGACCGGTTCATCAAGTCAGTTGTATGTTGGTTGTGTGTGATGGAATGTAACTAAGGACATTTACTCAAGTACTATGTTAAAGTCCAGTTTTAAGGTACTTGTACTTTACTGCATTTTCTGTTACTTTATACTTCCACTACACTGCAGTTTGGAGGTTAATATTGTACTTTTACAGCGCCACATTTATTAGATTACTTTAGTCACGAGTTATTTTGCAGATTGAGTGCTGCCTCAGAGCAAGTAGCGGATTTTTAAATTAATTCAAGTATTTTATCAGCAATCTGATTTTTTTAAAAAGAACTGTTATGCAGAAAATTGGTTCCTATAATCGATCGACCAACCGTTTAATTTACTCTTACTTGTACTTTTGATACCTAAGTGCATTTAATATCAGACACTATTTGTATGAGTGACTTTCCCTTTAAAGGTGCACTCTGTAGTTTTGGGAAAGAAATTTAAATCAGAAGAGAAAGATCTTCATCATTTTCATCACTGATAAACAAACTGACCTTAAAGGACAACACAGTTTCATACTATTTTACTTTGTTTATATGTGGCGGACCCTGCCACCTGTCTAGCTTCAACTAGTGTTCTGAGACCTTATTTTCCTTTAAGAACAGCTTGTTTATTTACTTATGAGTTTGTATTATTACCTCATTAATATTGTAAATGTGAACATTCTAACTAATATTTTAACACCATGTTTTTACTCTAACTCAAGTATGTCTGGTGCTTTTCACAACACTGGCTGTGTGAAGGGTTGGATATCACAGCACTATATCCATTAAATCTAGGTTGTAACTTTTGCATTTTGCTGACTTGTGGCATTTTTGTTTGTTTTTCAGGCACAGCTCTTTTATTAGGAGCTAAGTCGGTTGTATTTGAGCTTGAGTTTTGCAGACTATGACTTTGCTGTTGATTTGAAAGGTCGTTATAATTACTTCCATACCTCATGAACACAGCCTCGGCCTGCACTGCAGAGTTCTGCAGCTCTGTTATTTTCTCTGTCAATCACACAGAGCCAGCAGTGATGAATTTTGAGTTTTGGTAGCTTTTCAGTTTGTTCAGCCACAGTGGCAACTGCTGCTCATACTGCCTATTTCTTCCATTACTGCTTATGGCAACAGACAATGCATCATTCCCTGAGGAGATGCCTTTATTTGTGTCCTGTTAAAATATTTTTTAACAAGGAGTTTATTTTGTTTCTTCTTCTTCTTGCTCTTCTTTTTCTTCTTCTTGCTCTTCTTTTTCTTCTTGCTCTTCTTGCTCTTCTTCTTTTTCTTCTTCCTGCTCTTCTTGCTCTTCTTGCTCTTCTTCTTGCTCTTCTTTTTTTTTTCTTTTTCGTATTCTTCTTCTTGCTCTTTTTTCTTCTTTTTGCTCTTCTTCTTCTTCTTGCTCTCCAACTTAAGGTGCAATCAGCCACCTACAGTACCAGTTTGTAAATGCTGTGCTTGTTAAGTCAATGAAAGCTCTATTTATTGGCTAGAATTAAAAAACCCCAAAAGTAAGAACTTGTCAGAGACAGCATTTCACGAAGTTTATAAAGTTTCTCCAAACACAGCAACTCCTGAAATGAGCAACTCGTTTATGGTCAATAAAATGTTCATACATTTGGTATAAGTGCTGAATCAGTCTTCAGTTAGTGCATCAACGCTCAGTCGACCTCTGAAACAAATCTCAGTCTATCATTTAGCTTAGTTTTCCAGCTGTGTGATGTGCATTATCACTGACTTCTGCACACAGTTTGTTCAGTTATGATTTGAGGCAGCCGTTAGAAGATAAGCCCCCTGCCTCCTCTCCACATCTTCCTTTTCACCATCCTTGAAATCCTAACGCGATTGTCAGACACGTACTCGGCTCCGGTCCTGTGCTCTCTGAGGTTATCTGCCACTGATACGCTGCTCTGCAATTTGTGGGAGCTTCTATGGGAGTCGACTGTTGGCTTCAATCAAAAGCAGTTTCTGTGTTCGTCCTGTAAGCAAACAATGGGGTATTGTTACACCGGATGTACTTCAGATAGTCGCGGGCTGCAGTCAAAATAGAGAGAGGACTTCTTTTGTAGTCGTTGAGGGAAAATATTTGAGTCAGGGGCCAGATAAGGACCTCATGTGCCTTGTTTTCATCCCTGTGGTTTTGTCTTCATGAAGGAGACCTGTATCCTCTTCACCAAGATTTATTCTGAGTTCATTACTCCTGGTTCAAACATGACTTGAACTCCAGAGTTCGACAAACAAAAGCCTGCTCTCAAAACATCTGTCCGTCAAAGCATCATTAATGTCCTTAGCTCTCATCGTGTGTCTTTATCACAAACAAACGCTGTTGTTTGTTCAGCTTTCCTGCAGCTTGACGCAGCAACACGCCAGCTCTCTGCAGAATAACCTCTCCGCCTCCTGATGGAGCTTTTCAACTGTCAGGAGGAAGAAACAGAGAAGCCCAGCTGAGTTTATTTTGATGAGCATTCCTTCTCAGAGTCCTCAACTTGAACCACATGCAGAACGACTTCAGAGAGGGAACTCCGCGAGGCCTCAAAACACACCACAGACACCAGCAGTGTGTTAAAACTGGAGGGATTTCATGTAAAAGCGGTGTTTTCCACTCAGCCAGTCAGACTCAGGCAAACTTTACTCCCACTTCCTCCATGTTTCATTAATGAGCTTACAGGAATGAATACACATGTTCCAGTTGAATTAGATTTTAAGGTCAGTGGTTGATGGGAGACAGGCTGAGGATCAGGAAATTTATTTTAATGATTTTTTTCCCCTCCTAAATTTACGTGATAGTTTAATCACTCCAAAATACCAAAATGAGAAATGCCAATGACTTGCTGGGGGATTTCCTACAAAATTCCACTTTAAAAATAAATAGAAATCAATAAATACAACGTGATTCTTACTTGTACAAAAAAAACTGCAGAGGGAACAAGTGAAGAATTGTCTAAAAACTTCAATAATAACCTTATTTTATAAAGCACCTTTCAAAAACAAATTTACACAGTGATTTACAGTTAAAACATATGATAATAACCCAACAAGGAACAAGATAAAAAGATACAAAAATACGTTAATTAAGAAAAAGAAATGCTGCTTTCTAATTTGTGACAAAGCAAGTGCAAATAGATATTTTTGACAAGAAATAAGACAAATATACTGAGTAAGATTTTGAGTTTTTACAATGTAATTAGGTTTTCGACTGTTAGTCAGACAAAACAAACATTTTGAGAGGCAGTTTTCTGACATTTCATAAACTAAATAATTAAACTAGAGGCACTCAGTGGAGCGCATACGTCTACCAAGGCCCTACAGTCCCCTCTTATTATCACTCACAGATACCAGCCACCTGATACACCTGATTGTTCATTTCATGCATTATTTCCCGAGAAATTAATGAAAATGTCAACAAACATTCATTCTCACAATGTTAAAGAAAGTGAGAAAAAGTCTTGGATCTGTCCCTTTATTTGGATCTGCATCAAAAGTTAAGAAGAAATCTGAGACAAGAAACCTGCTGACAAACCCAACAAACCAACAAAAAAACGACCAGCACACAAATGGACACAGGCAAAACATAACCTCCTTGATGGAGGTAAAGGTTAGATTAATCAGTGATGAACGTAACGTTTAGTTTCAGGTCTACAACTGTAGCTGTGACTGTATGTATGTAAAGTATAAAACATAACCTGTTTCACGGTTTTCGTATTAAACTGAGATGACGTCCACACTAAGCCATCCGTCTGTTAAACCATGTTTTTCATGTGAAAGTGTTGTGTACGCACAAAAACGCCTGTACAACAAGAAAAATGGCTGAAACTCTGCTTCATCTTCACCTTCTCTGTCGACAAACTTACCGCAGATGACATCTGGCGTGAGTAACCATCCTCTGTTCAGCCCCTCCTGCTCTCTGTGATCAACTGTACTGAGTTTGATAGTAGTCGTTTACACATTTTTCTGTTTCAATAATGAAATAGTGATTTGTATTACATGTTAACCAGCAGTCATTGCCAAGTCATCTGACAAACTAAACATAAACAGAAAGTCGACTAAAGGATGTCTCATTATCTCTCTTTTCCCTCTACACACAAAATGCCCAGGTGACTTTTTAAAATCTTTCTACTCTGGCGACTGTTGTGATTCACTTTCTTGGTGAGAAAGTGCTCTCTCAGCGTGGACGTAGGGCTGAAAGAGAGAGAAAAGGTTGCATTTTTAACCCTAACCCTCACTGGCTTAATCTGAGATATTAAACAAACTCAGCAACATCAAACACCTTCTAGTTCTCCCACCCTTGGTCTCATGAGGCCTTTTGAAATTCACAAAAACCACCAAAAAAGTGTGACACTACTGTTTCTTCTATGATTCCTTCTTCTGAACATTTTGTACAATCCCCAAAGCCGAGGTGTTAAATACTAAAGAGGAGGATTTGCTGCTCTTCAGTGTTGCCTAAATGGACAAAATGCTGGTTTAACGGCTTTGTTTTCGGACTTCAGTTTAATTCTCCTCCATAAAAAGGTGGCAGTTCTTCATCTGATGCTCTGGACTGTTGTGCTTGGCCAGCAGCACCGGCAGGGTTTCTAGTCTCAACCCTTTCCCCAGAGAAGACCGTTACCTACTGAGGGCCCCCTGTGTTTGACGTGAATCGTATAAATCCACCCCGTTACGTAAGAGATCCTGCCTTTATGCTGCTCGGAGAACAGCTCCTCTGAAGCATTGTGCTTCCTCCAAACCGACTCAGGAAGTTGTTTCCTGCTGTCAAGTCTTGGCTTCCCCTTCTGGCTGTTTGAAACGTCTTTAGCACTTCCTCTATGACGGCCTGCCCGAGTGTCGGAGGAGAACAAACGGAAAATATCCGGATAGTAATCTCTCTGTTGCCATTCCTGTTCCTATATGACTTCAACACTGCTCTTATAGTATGAGAGTTCCCATCCCAGTGGAGAAAACATGCTAAAAATATCCACACATGGTGCTGAGACCCAGTTTGGATCTGAAAACAGATGTTGAAGCTGCAAAGAAGACTTTTAGGCCGACGAGCTGCAGTTTTTCCGGCTTTACTTGTAAGAATCAATATCCAAGTCTGTGATGTCCCCAACTTTCATATTGATGGAGTGATACTGTTAATATACAGACCAACACTGTCAAACATGATCCTCCTTCATGCTGAAGGGAGCCATCTGAAGTGGTTTGGCTGTTCAAACTGCCAGCCCATATCTGTATTTTGTCATATCCAGAAGGGTTTTAGAAAGTCTAGACTGCATTTTATGCAAACTGGATCCAAACCGCATCTGGAGGTGGTTCCAATTGATTTCTACAGATGTGTCTCAGTCGTGATGTTCTGGCCGTTCAAATAATATTATAGGCTTTGTTCAGATTGCAGACATACCAGATTTGTTTCTCAAATAACATCTTTAAAGGGTAACGCCAACAATTTTACTCATTAAAGTGTGTTTACAGGTCTTGGGGGAGTGCTACTGCATATGTGAAAAAAGTAGTATTTTTTGTGGCTTCAGAGGAAGCTGCTTGTAATCTGATTAAATTGCCTCCGGTGATGTCACTCAGTGGCTAAACTGTATTGTGGGTAATGTAGGCACCAGCTTTTGAAAAGCAGTCCACTGGTCTCCTACAACACTGTTGGACTCATCATGGACAGTTTAAAAACAAATGATACACAATCGAACCAGCAGCACCAGAGATATCACCTTTTTTATTCAACACATTCTTCTTCCTTTTCAAGACAACTTAACCACTGAGTGACATAGTGTGGAGTAGTTTGTAGCCTACATAGGTTGCTGTGGTAACGACGTAGGCGTCAGTAACAACACACACTCGTGATGCAGCTTTCATATTTTTCTGTACAGAAGGCTTGCCACAATGTGCAAGCAAACAATTTAATTCAGTGCCTGTCCACAGACTGTTCTTTGTGTTGTTGTCCTCCATACTGAGCCACTCTGATGCACCTCTGTCATCTTGGATTTGATGCTGTGGAACATCTGGACTCACATTTCAAACCACTTCCAAATGTGGTTTGGATCCAATTTGCAAATGTTTTTTATGCTGTTCAGTCTTTCTAAAATCAATCTGGATACAATCTCGATATGCTAAAAATGGATTTGGTCTGGCAGTCTGAACTTAGCCAAAAAGTCTTTTGCGTCACTCAGAACCCAAGACAAAGTCAAATCTGTTTTTTTATTAGGAAGGCATTCATGAATTCTTACACAGTTACTTACGCCTGTCTCGTTACCACAGCAAACGGTGCAGACAGGTTTGTGATGTCTGGACACACAAATCTGATCACCTGCACATATCAGTGCAGACAGTGCTGACTTTCAAAGATCATAAAAGTCTTCTTCATGTATGCAAATCTGCAAAACTGGTTTTCATCTTATCTGCTGAAAAGATAATATACCGCCCACAAACGACATGCAGCCGTCTCAATCAGCGGTCTGTTGTGAGCAGCCTCTCTCAGGTCAATGTGACTCTGAGTCTTCATTCCCAGATGTTTCTGTTTGATGAGGGAGTGGTTGAGTGGGTGGGCAGCTGGGGGCTGAGACTTACATAAGGGCCATGTGCCGACCACGAACCTCGGCCAATAATGAGCTCTGTCTTCCGGGCATCGGTGGTGACTCGCGGCCTCTCTTTAATGAAAACAAGTCTTTGTGAATTACGAGGGTTAAACGGTGAGGACACTGCTGGTGAGACGACCAGAGGTCTGTTGGCCCCGTTTCCCACAGGACTCAGAGATGTATTAATAGTAACCTACTGCACATATCAGATTCTCCATGGATTTACTGTCTCATGTAGAGGACGAAGCGCCTGTTCTCAACACAAAACCCAGTGTTTGTCTTGGATTCTCCTTTTTCTCCGAGTGGTTAAACATCCTTGTTGCTGTTGTAGCCTTATTTTTGACAGAGAGAACAATCTATGAATTTGTGATGTTATCAGGATGTCTTGAGAGATAATAAACGTATTTTGTGATGTGATGCCTTCAGGAGATGTTCCTGCACACAGCTTTGAGAAGGATATTTTCTTTCATGCAGGAGCATCCACAGGTAGACCGCACTGACGTCTGCCAATGTGCTTAAATCAGTTCACTGATATCATGACATCATCAGGCTCTGACTCAGAAGTCAACAGCTGTATTCAGGTGGCCTTGACTGTGAGGAATCACAGGAGCTGCAGTGATGAGAGTTCGTGACAGGACTTTGACACTCGTACCTGTAATTATGTGTAAAAACAACACTTTACCAGCTGCATGCCTGCGTGGTGCAATAATCCGTCTCACCTTGTGAGGAGATGATCCCGTGTCTCGCTGCGGGGACGCCACATGGGATCATCATGATTCAGAGTTTGTCACGAGTTTGATTTCCTCAGGGTTGTTTTATTCTCCCAACAGAAATCACATCCTGAAGGAACAGAAGGCTGCTTCTCATCCAGACAGTAATGTTTTTATGAAAGGTCGGTTATGCCGAGCCAACGTTGGTCCTAAGAGCCAGAATTGAACGCATCGTGAAACTAATAAAATTTACGTAAATGGTCATTTTATTCTTACATACGAGGCTGAAAGGTCACTTTGTTGGACAAAGTGAGATACTGCCAGTCTTCATGTCCATGTGGAGCTGAACAACAATAACAGCATTTGAGTTCTATCCTGTCACAACAGCTGAAATGCAAGACGATATCCAGCCTCTGGTCACTAAATTCATTTAATGACACCTATATCTCACACCTTTTAGCCAATGTACCAGTTTTAAATAGAAGTTAGTGTAGAAAGTTAATGTTTGTTCTAAGACCCGAAACACCCAGACCCCAAGAAACAACACTGAAGATGATACTTAAAATCCATAATTATAAAGACTACACAGCCGCATTAGTGACGTCATCTCATTGAACTGTCACAAAAACCCGTAACTTAAACATTGTAGAGCTGCTCCTGTTTGTTAGCTCTCCTGTCACATAACTGCAGTTGTCAATATGACCAGATTTATTGTGTTTTTCGTCTTTTTTTTAACCTTTCCTGAGCCATGTTGGTGTTGTAACGTGTGTTGAGTGAGACGATGTAGTTCACTGAGCGCTTTAACACAAAACTAGATGATATTTAACTTCAGTTACAACAAACTGCGATTTTCTTGACGTGGAACATTATCTTTTAAATTGACAAACATCATATTTGCAGTTCATGGCACAATTCAAACGGGATTAAAAAAATATTATTATTATTTGTCTCTCTCCATTGACTACCATACAGTTTCTTTCCGGGTTCACTGGAAGCAGCGTGACTCCGGCTCTCTATTCAGTTATTTGGGTTTCAGGATGTGTTGTTTTATATGGATGTCAGACACAGTTTCAACCGATAGTGTTTCTCATCTTCAACCAAGTGAGTGAAGACTGTTCTAAATACAGTACAGTGTTTCAGACTTATCTGGACAGTTTGTGAATGAGATGACCCGCTGGGGAGACCGTCACCAGATAGTGTTAGAAAGATAGAGTAGGTGATAGAGGCAGAGAGCAAACTGTACTAAAGATAAAGTAGCGGGAAAAAAAGGGAAAGACAGGAAGACAGGAACTTTCTTGACGTACGGGTCTTCACTGCATGTTGTTTTTGGAGTGTAATTGTAATGTTACATGTTCAGGAAGGGGACAGCGTGACTCATTCACTGATAAATTCACTGATGGCCATCAGGACAGAAAACCTTTGGCTCAGAAATGATTGTACTGACTGGAAACAAAGGGTCATGACCTGTGATATTTTTACTCTCATATCCACTGTGGACTCACAGCCACTCACTGTTATCACGGTGTTTCTCTATTTCAGGCTCTTTATAAGTCCTGTTATCCCACACCTGCAGTAGAAGGAAAAACTCCTGACCTGTTGACTGTGTCAGCAGTCTGTCAGATATCTGTGTTTATTTATCTGAACATTCAGAGTTTTCGGACACAACAGTTCCCTCAGTAGCTGCAGGACGCCAACTGTTGCCAAAATACACTACTCCTGTGTGATACAAGTGCTGAAAATCTCATTTTTATTTTATTCTTAGTCAGGAAAACATGATGTAACGTGTACAGGGAGAAAGGAAGATTTTCTGAGATTCTTATTCCGAACAAAGATCTTCTTTTCTTACGTTTAAAAGTCAATTATTTTATTAACATGACCAATCCTCTCAAGTCGAAGTCTCCTATGTAAAACCGCTTTTGGATGCTTTCAGATCATCGTGCAAAAGGGGGAATTGATCGCTTCTCCAGTCAGATAGGAGCTAAAATCAATATCAAAGAACAGAGGTTACATTTAACGGCTTGTTCAAACAGTGAAAGTAAGGTGACGTACTGCTTGTATCATTTCCAAATGATCATGTGTATGATCAGGCCGTCAGGGTGAACTTTGGATCGACGAGACCAGGATTTACCTTTCTTATCACTGAATACGACCTGCATGGACCAATCATCAGCAGCCAATCAGCATGTACAGGACGTTTCCACAGAACTGTGGATTATGTTTGTCCGTCATAAACTGACATCTTGTTATCAGCAGGATCACCATATGCTGTGTTAGCCCAGGATAATACTCAGTGGTCCTCTGCTTGTTACGTACATGTCTGTCAGACTGTCTGTTCTGATCAGCCTGACATGCTTGTAAACAGTCAAACATCTTGAGCCTTGTTGCTGCTGAACAGTTTTGTATTTATGTGTTATGTTTTTAGAAATTCATGACACAAAAAATTAGAAATAAATATACATAAACTGCTGTGGGAGCGGCAGCGTTTTTAAAGATTGTTCTTACTGACTACCTGATGTGTTTTGCTCTGTTTTTTGTTGGTGCGATCAGATGCTTACAGTTCTTTTCTTTTTGTCTACTATTTACTAGTTAAAATACTGACGATGTCATGTTGAGATCTGGTGAGAGATCTGTGAAATGTAAACACTTTTGAGAAGTTTGGACACAGTTTGGAGACACCATAATTGTTACGTTTCAGTCACTGCCAGCTATTGTATCTGGGTTACTTTTGTTTTGACCAAAATAATGAAGATTTCAGTCAGATCTTGTCAAATGTATTGATAACCATTCTCATACTTTTTTGTTTGTGTCCTTAGTGCAGAGCAGTGGGTGGTAAAGGACAGGAAGTCAGTGGCAGTCTCAACCCAGCTGCCAGACTAAAAGTTGGAAATGTGCATTTCTGCAAACCAGAGATATGTTGAAACTTCACATTTCTTTATGTTGCAACTTCTTGTTTTTTTAGGTTCATTTTTTTAATCTTATGGTGTGACAACACTGAGCTTATTGTTAGGTTAAGACACCAAAATCACTTGGTCAGGGTTGGGAAAAGATCACGTTTTGTCTTGAAATACTTAAAAAATGTCCAGTTGTTTCACTCTTACAAATGTTTAAAGGCCGTTTCAAACATTGGTTTCTGGCTTGGCAGCATTCTCATCTAGCTGTCACACCATAATAATCATCCTGACATGAAAATCAGCTCATATACATGTAATGTAATGTGACAGTGATATGACGTATGAAACAAATTTGAAGGGGAAATTCAGTCATTATCTACTCACCCTCAGGCCGATGCAAAGTTAGGCGAAGCTTTGAAGTCCACAAAACATTTTTTGGAGCTACCCAGCAAAATAGCATTCTCCTTAACAACTAAAGTAGCTGGAGACTACACCCAAAAAACATAAAATGCTTCCATACAGCTTGTCTGGAGTAGCCAAAAGATTCCAAATTGATTTGAAAAGACTTTATTTGCACCTGTTTTAAGCCGACATCTTCACTGTAGCTGCAAAGCTAAAAGCATTCGCACACACGCCATCTAAAGTGGCTGCACAAGCTCGACCGTGTCAAGGGTGTAAATCATATCTTTTCAAATCAATCTGGGATCTCAGCGCTTCCAAAGACTTGGATTACGCCGGCCAAGCTGTATGGAGCAATTTATGGGGTTTGTTTTTGGTTGTTTTTATAACATTTTAAAACAAGCTAGTGACTATCCAACTACTTCAGTTGTTTAGGAGAATGCTGCAGCGCTGTTTTGATGTGAAGATCCAGAAATGTTTTGTGGACTACGTGAATTCACCTTACTTTCCATTGGCTTTGGGGTGGGTAGATAATGACTGAACTTTTCATTTTCATTTTCTAGAGTGTAAATAAACGGATCCAAACACGCCTGAAAAGACTGAGTGTACACGATAAAGCTTACATCCTAAACACAGGTGCAAATACGACTGCATTAAAGGGTATTAATCAGTCTAAAAAGGCTGAATATGTTTGGACTTGTCCGAGCTTGCTGTCTGTATCACTGGTGAGATTTCTGTGGGCAAGATGTTATTTGCCACCAAAATCCAGGCTGTAGGAAATCACCCAGCAAGCTTTGCAGTCGATTAAGTCAAGCTTTCAGTGAGAGTACCGCATAATTATGGGTCTAATCAAATCCAAAGATAGCATCAAAAGGAACTTTGTGTGTGTGTGTTGAGGCTGAGGGAGCGTTATCAGACCCGTATTTACTGTTTCTACCCTGTGAAATTCAACATGCTTGGTCAGGATCTTTCCTTTGCAGCGGACTCGCCATGACAGTCGGCATCTCTCTGATCAAAGTCAGTCCAGTGAGGGTTTTAAATAATCCACTTATTATTGTGAAGATAGCATAATAACATTCACCAGAGAGAAGTGCATTTCAAGGGTGTGTGTGTATATGACAGAGTGAGGAGGTTTATTATTTAAAAAGGAGTATCTTATCTTTGTAATCGAACAGGTGGCTCCCAAAGCACTGAGCTCTCCTTGAGTCAGTCAACATGTTCAGTAAGTGGATAAGATTTATAAACAGAAACAGAGGAAGATTAAGGTACAGTAGGACTTTTTTTTCCTCTGCTGCATAAGAGTTTCACCCTAATTTTCCTGTTAGCACATCAACAACGTCTGTTGCAGGAAATTATTGATTTATTTATAGCTTATTTTTAGACAGCTTTTAGTCTTATATAACACAAAACACACAGCCCCTGAGCTGAGGAAAAGAGCTGTGGCAGCAGCAACAGCCTTCTTCAGAGGCTAACGTTAACACAAAGCACATAGCACCTGAGCCAAGCTTACCCAGTGAGCACAAAGCACACAGCCCCTGAGCCAAGTTCACCACAGGGCTGAGTCTGAGTCCCAGATTGTCAAATACCAACACTTTGGGTTCACGTCTCGGGTCCGACACCAACGAAGAGCGTCAGTATTTGATGAGCTGAACAATCAACTATCTTTGTTCAGAATCTTACGCAGTGTTGCTTTAAATTCAGTTTAATTGAGGTACCAACATAAAACAATATGGAAGCCTATTTCTGCCAGTTAAAGAAAAAAAAAGATGAAAACTTACTTATGATAGAAAAAATAGTAATCCCAGTGTACATCATAATTATGAAAAAAGTCTAAATGATGAGAAGAATTGCGATTTTTTTAAAATCTCATAATTATGCCATTTTATTTCATAAATATGACTTTTTAAATCTCATAATTACGACTTCTTTGTCACTTAATTATGACTTACCATGGGAAATTAATCTTCGTTAAATGTCGATTTTTATCTCAGGTTTTTTCTCTAAATGGGCTTCTATTAAAAACTAGATATACTCTATAGCTTGAACAATTCCAGTTTTGGCGCCCCCCAGTGACGGTATCAATAAAGAAACTGAGATTGATCATAATAATTATAATTTGAAAGACTGCTGTTTTGCTTTACTTCCTGTAAAGGAATATAATTTATTGTTTAAACTCTCCTATATCACTTTGACAGTGTATTAGTAGGTGGTAAGTAGTAGGCCTACATCACTTTATCAATAAAGTTAATTTATTCCTGATCATTTTCAAGTGACTGACAGTAGTTTTATAGTTTTTGCTTTGGTCACCCTCCAGAATGTTCCTTTAACGCTCTTGTGTTTGGAGCTGTGTTCGGGGGAGGGCCCAGCTGGTGGGAACGGCCTCATGACGTACCTCTGTTGACAGTAGTAAAACCTCCACACACACACACACACACACTCAGTCACCCACCTACACACACACGCACACACACACTCTCTCCCGCCGAGCTGCCAGTGAGCCGCAGCCGCTCCACGCTTCTCCATCCCCGCGTCCTCTGCGCACCGCGGTGCCTCTCTGCTCTGCGCGTCCAGCTGTGCGCACATCACCGGACCTGAAACTGAACTGTTTAAACCCCGGACTGACTTTGGGAAACGGGAATATGGCTTCTAAAGCGCTGGAGTGTCTGAATCTCTCGGAGGAGCAGACTAAAATTCTGGAGGAGAGTTTCTGCAAATATAGCAGGCATCCGGACGGGACGACGCTCATGTTGATCGCTGCGGAGTGCGGACTGTCAGAGCAGGAAACACTAGTGAGTACAAACCTGATGTCATTAATAACACAAAGTCTAATAATGTGTCACTTTAACTGGTAGAGAATGAGTGGAACTAAGTTTTACTCATGTCAGTAGGTTTCTGATAGTGGTGGTTGTCCTGATCAGATAGTGTCTTGGATTTCTAGAAATCTATTCCTGTGGTGACTGATAACATGTTTAATGCTTAAAAGTAAGATGATTTTATGATTTGTTGTGATTTCCTTTGGAATCACTTTAGATTTTAGGATGATTTAATGTATTGTAATGAATTTTCAGTGGAAATTCAGGTCATACCAGTGATGGAAGTGTTGTAAAATGTAGCAGGTACCTTATTCTTCTACTCCACTACATTTATTTGATAACTTTAGTTACCAGATACTAATTTATTTCATTTGCAATCAGATTTTTCAACAAAATCAGAAAAATGATGAATATTGTATCCGATAATCAGTCGACCCATAGTGCACAGTACATACCAGAGGTGGAGGAAGTACTCACATCTTGTACTGAAGTAAAAGTGTAGAAATACTTTGTTACAAGTAAAAGTTATGCATTCAGACATTTACTGAAGTAAAAGTACAAAAGTATCAGCATCAAAATAAAGTACCAAAAGTAAAAGTACTCATAATGCAGAATGGCATATCTCAGCCTAACGTATATAATATTATTCCATTAGAATTCTTGCTGCATTAATGTGTTCATCTCTTTAATACTGAAGCTGGTAAATGTGGTTTAATATCTGCTCTGGGATCAATAAAGTTTATCTTAATCTTTATTATTACGTAACAGTTTATTAGTAATTAATATTATGGAATACTAAACTAAATCTACAAAGTAACTAGTAACTTAAGTTGTACAAGATAAGTAGTGGAGTAAAAAGTACAGTATTTGCCTCTGAACTGCAGAGAAGTAGCAGAAAATAGAAATACTCAAGTATCTCAAAATTGTACTTAAGAACAGTACTTGAGTAAATGCACTTAGTTACTTTCCCTCACTGTTGCCTTCATATAAATATATATTCTGCATATAATTTACTTGTACTTGGTATTTCAGTATATTTATTGCCAGAGAAATACTTTTGATACTTTAAGTACTATTCGCATGGATTACATTCACAAATATTTTAAAACGTAAAACTTTATTTGCAATACAAAATATTTTATTTGTGAAGTTACAAATAGTGTTTTACTCCCAAATATAGGGAAGCACAAGTTTAATGTCTAAAATTACTTGAGTAAACTACCTATAAACTGTTCTGAACTACAGTACTTGAGTAAATGAACTTTGTCACTCCTTTCCATCTTTTTATTGAATTCGCCAGCACTGACAAGAAAAACAGTTGATCTAGACTCAGGAAACTTGACTTTAAGGCATCAATTTGGTGTCAATACAGTTTACAAGTTGTCTTTTTTTTACCACTGATATCTCCCAGAAATAACCACAAACTGTTTCGAGAAGAAAAACAAAAAGTACATCTGTTTATCTAAAGGTAAAAAAAAGAGTGATGTGAAACTTGGAGCTGCTGCACTGACAGAGAATAGAGCTTTAGAGAGGTTTGTGAATGATCTTAGTATTCCTGTTAAAAGATGTGATGAAATAATCCTCCTCTGAGTGTAAACACTGACCACAGAGGCAGCAGCGCCCCGTTGATCGTCAGTGGAGCGGCTCCAGGTTGTATTTCCTGATGAAGTCGTGTCAGAGTCGAGTTTCCTGATCCAACGTCCATTCAGCACTGATTCATCTGCACAGGGTGACTTAAAGTGTAAAGAGAGGACTTTAAGGGAAGATCATCAGTTGGTCAAACAGTGAGGGTGTGACTGTGACGTCACTTCTGTTGGTGCAGTTTGTGTAGCTGGTGATGCGGTCGCTGTCGCTGCTCGTGTTTCTGCGGCTTTCATATTTGGTCGGATGTGGGAAACGCGTTTTTACTGAGCTGTGAGGAGAAAAGAATAAAAACTGAAAACACATAAGCTCAAGTGTTTGTAAGTCTCTAAATCTGCAGCAGAACTTTAATGCACAGATGAAACCATTTGTCAATCTAATCTAGAAATCTAATCTTTTGATGATAAATGCATAGTTAATAAAAATGTTCAAGCAGCTTTTGAATGTGAGAGTTTATCGCATTTCTTTGTCTTATCTGAAACTGAATATCTTCATGTTTTTTACTGTTGTTCCTGCAAAACAAACATTTTAAACTACTATCTGACATTTTAAAGACCAAAACAACTGATTCATTGTCAATTCAATTGGTAGATTAAAAGTTAATGACGAACGTTTGCAGTTGAAGTCAGTTTTAATCATTGAATTTATTTAAAAGATTTTGAGCTTGGGAACAGTACTTTCACAAAATAATCTTAACTCTGAGTCCGCTCGCAAGCTTTTTCCAGAGCTTTCAACCACATATTCATCAGCAGGAGTTTGCTCTGACTCCAAACTTAAAAATGACAAAGTTTGAAAGTGAGAAAAACAGCAGCCATTTTGATTGAAAGGTCCAATTTATAAGACTTCCCCACTCTTCAAATACTGAGGCTTTGGGATGGCGACCGATCCGACCTTCGATCCTAAAGTGTTGGTATTTGAAACTCAAAAATCAACTTTCTTACAAATTGGACCTTTGACGTCAGACCAGGGTTTGAGGTAAAACATCTGCTTTCTAAATCTTGATCAGTTTTATTTTGTAATTGCTTGTAGGACATGTGTAGTCACAAGTTAGAGGTCAAGGAAATAAAGCTGCTGTGAGCGATAACTTTTATTCTCTAATCTGCTGATGATTAACTCTGCCCAGGAGGTTATGTTTTACCCTTGTCTGTTTGTTTGTTGGTTGGTTTGTCAGCAGGATTACACAGAAACTGCTGAACAAATTTACACAAAACTTGGATAGATAATGGGTCTCTGTCCAAAATAGACCCCATTAACTTTTAGTGTAGATCTAGATAAAGGGACGGATCCAGGATTTTTTTTCTCACTTTCTTTAACATTGCGAGATTTACAACATTTTGGTTAATTTTCAGGGAATAATGCATGAATCTTGATGAAAATAATCAGGTTTAAGGAGACTTTTGGGCCTTGGCGGAGGTATGCTCTCCACTGAGGACCATTCTAGTTCTCTAGATTAACCAATTAATCGTTTTGTTTATAAAATGTAATAAAATAGTGTAAAATGTCCATCCCAGTCTCTCAAAATCCAAGGTGATGTCTTTGAATGTCTTGTTTGTCAGTCCAAAACCAAAAGATATTCAGTTTAATATGATATAAAACTGAGGAATTCTCCATATTTTATAGGCCAAAAAACAGCTTGTTGTGATCAACATAGTTGGCGATTATTTTTCTGGCGATAAGTTGACTCGTCGTTGCACAGCAGGAACAGCAGCAACTTTCCCCAAATGAGAAACAGGTAGATCATCGCAGCTCCAGAGCTTATAAATAAACACATTCCTATTAAAATCAAACCAGAAACACATCCACTCCGGCAGCAAAGAGCCGGCAGATAGCGATTGTTAAGTTTGTTGTTACAGTCATGAATTGAGAGGAAAAAAATGCCAATTATACAAAACATCACATTATCACTTCTATGTAAGGTATTTAATCTCTCCCACATGTAAACACTCCCACCTCCTCCTCTATCTGAGGAATGTCTTGGACCTACTGTAAAGTCTGTCCAACTGTCACATCAGGAGCCAGATGTGAAGCTTCAGAGTGCAGATAACGACCAACGTGAGAGTGAACTGAAGTTACGCAGATACTGTACCTCCAGCAGCATTCCTCTGAGAGACACATCATTGTGAAAACACTCTGAGAATTTTAAGTCGTCATACATTAAAGAAAAATGGTGTTTGTCACTCAGGTGGTTTTTCCTCCTCAGGCTCCTGCAGGCAAACAACAACAGGACTATTTGCTTAGCTGTACTCAGCAGGAGGTAAAACCCTACATGCAAATTCTGTCATTTGAGTTGACGCAGCATCAGGTTCGTTTTGTAGGCAAATTTCTGCTCATGCTTGTGCTCGTGAGGCTGACAGATGGGTTAACAGAGCGATCACATGGTAGGGAACGTGTCCTTTCATGAGCTCTTTCAGTACATTTAATCAATTCATAACTCATCGTCACACTCATGCTTGTCACTGGTTTTTCCACTTTGACTGCACAAGCCAGTTCCTCTAGATTTACACAGGCACTGAAACAGTCTGCAGCTGCTCTGATCTTCACGTGTCAGCGGGTACATCAGCTGAAGTATTTTGTAGTAGAAGTGCAGGTGTCACCTCTTTTACACCATATCTACGCTGGCTGTGTAGCAAAATACCTGAAGCCTAAAAATATGCTTTTATGTGCATGAAGAGTAAGTGAAACAAGAGCTGTCACGTGGCTGCTCATCAAATTGTGTCTTTTGTCCAACCAACGAACAAAACCCAATGACTCTTCATTTACTTCCATAAATGACAAAGTATAGCAGCAAATCCTCACATTTAAGAAGCTGGAACCAGTAAAAGTTTGACATTTTTAAATGTCCATTAATCGATTTTTACTAATCGATTAATGGACTGATCGTTGTAGCTGCAGTGTAAGATGAGTGTAAAAAAGGAAAAAACATGACCTGTGTAGGGATCCTGTAAAGCAGAAATAATGCTTCTGCAAACACACACATAAACGTCTCAGAGGACCCAATGTGCACACCCTCCAAACCCCCACTGAGCAAAAACATATCCAAAATACGTCCTTTCAGCATCTTTGCTGACACTGAAGTTCTTTTCAACTACAGCTACAGATGTCTAAAGAACTTCTTGTGGTTCAAAATTAAAGTTTTGGTGACAGCCATATTTTAGTCCATGCAGCAAAAACTACAGGGTGGATTTGAACCCCAGGACTCAACCTCAGTAGCATGATGAGACATGTACTTTACCAGGAGAGCTATTTATCAGCCTTATTACATATCATGTTTTGGTCATCAAGTAGGTAAATGTTCCAAGGTCCTGACCACAATAATAACAGTAAAGCTAACCTTCTTGTGTAATATTGCTGAATCAATCTGATATTCACTTACCTGAGTATCATATTAGTAAAGATTGAAAGTATTATTGGTAAGTGTAAGCATTACTGTCCATAAAATGATCCCCCACTAACATGGCAAGGCTGCATAAGACAAGATCCAGTCCTCAGTCCGCGTACAATTCTGTTAGCCGAAGCTAACTAGCTAACAAGGCTTTAGCAGCTGGAGTTAGCCAAACCAAGTGTGGGTATCGTCATTATTTTGCAACAACACACCTACATGAAACGATAACGATTGACACAGCACCAAAAAACACAAAGAGGTTGTCATATTAGAAAGGATTGTAACTTTGATAGACACACACTTTATTGAAAAACTACTATAACAGCCAAGCTCCATCTTTAGCCTGTCATTGCTACAACAGCAGAGGTGTTTCATCATCTGACCCGGTCCACTGAGGTTTATAAATCAGCCTTTTCTGCCTCCAGAGAGGCCATGATAACTGCACGCTGCTGCTTCCTAATTCCTCCCCCAGTGTTAGTGACTGTTTCCATTCATAGTATACAAAGGTGGGAGAAGCCGGGCCGACCTGACAGGGGAAGCCTGGTCCGGGGTGAGGTAAAGGTCTGGCCCCTCATCAAAAGACCTGACTTCATTTCCAGCTGATGTGTGGCTTTTCTTTTCGTTTTTTTTTTTCTGGCTTTATTTTTCTTCCTGCCGCCCCCCCTGTCGAGTATTAACAAAGCTGTCATTGGAGAAGGTTTAGCTGAAGAAACACGCCCCGGCTACCACTCCCCGTTTCACATTAACAACATTTACAACTTGCTTCAGCCTTTGTGCGGCATGTTTGAGCTCCTTTCATGGACAGTTTTATTTGTTTTCTGTCAATGACATAAAGGTAGAGTCAAGTTTGAAAGACCTCGTTATGTAACCCAGAGCTAGTCAAAAGGGAAAAAACTACACAAGCGGTAATGTAAGGGTCAGCAGGATTATAAATCTCACCATTAATGTCCTGAAGTGGCATGTGTGCTTTTATAAGACATTCAAAGATCTTTTGCACTTTGAAAACAGAGCAGAAACAAAACAAAGTTCAAAACAACTGCCTTCCATTCAAAACCTGGTAGAGAAAATGAGCGTTTTGAAAGACTAAACCTTTACAGACTGGATCTTCTTAGAAATATCTGATGATGAACTAAAGTAACTTTTAAGTATCTCCAAAAAATTATGTCCTGCACCATAAGAAATGAGAGTATGAAATCCCAAAACACAGAATGCAGCATGAACAGCCAATTCTTGAATTGATTTAGTCTCAAACCCAGATGACTGCAAATGAGAATCTCATGTGTTTTCAGTACGAAATGTGGAAACTGTCCCTCCTGCCAGGCATGTCTCACACAGCCAGCCAGGGTCTCGTGTCTTAAGGCCGCCGATCAGAATCCCTCCCTTTCCCCTCGGTGTTATCGAGATGATGTAAGCATTGTTGTGAATCCCCTGACAACACGAACCGCAAAACAGCAATGCGCCGGGTCACGGGTGTGTGTCAAGGCACTCGGCACAGTCATCATGTGGTCAGAGGCTCAGTGATGCAGTGTTTGGTGCAGCGGTCAGAGAGCAGTCGGCTTTTGCAGGGAACTGGATCAGATCCAGTCAGTCCAACATTCTCTTATTAAATGAGACGGAAACATTCGTCTTCTGCGGTTTCTCTGATACGACTTAGCCTCAGGGTCACTGCTGTGTCTGAATGAGTCAGTGACCACATTTACATGCACCAAGAAATGTGACTGTATGTCTTCATGGAGGTAATGAGAGGAACATAGCTACATTCAATGACTCTTTTAATCATAGATTTTATATTTGGGGTTTCTGTGTTGGTGATTGACTGCGCTGTAAACACAGAAATAACAAACAAAAACAGAAAAACTAAAAACAGCTGGTGTGAAGATCCATGATGCTAACAGACCATCAACTCAGACCAGAAACCTTTTCATTAGTTAACCTGAACAAAACCTAAATTCTGGGTTAAGTTGGTATTTTAGGTGCCTAAACATAACTTTCAGGCATCCAGTAAATGTTTTTCTAACAGCTCTCATGATATCCTACAAATAGCATATTGTTACATGCTAAACATTAACATGTTAACGCGTCCACTGTAGTCACACTGATTTTAATAGTATAGTAACAATTTAACAAGGGACATATGAGGCTACATTTATTGTATTGTGAAAATTTTAAATAGCTAATGGCTGAATGCTAAAATGCTAAATGTTACATGCTAAAATGTCAGGATATGTTAAATTCAATAGCTGCTTGCATGTTGTAGTTAACATGCTTACATTGGAACACTAAAGTACACAATGTTACACGCTAAATGTTAGCGTATGTTAAATTTAAATGTTAAATTTCTCTGTAGCCTACTGATGCACAGACATTAACATGCTAACACGCAAAATGTACGTTATGTTAAATGTTAGCATATTTTAAATGAAATCACTTGTTGCAATGCTAAAATGTTGCATGCTAAAAGTTAGCATGTTTTAAATGAAGTAACTTGTTTCAATGCTAAAATGTTACATGCTAAATTTTAGCATATTTTAATGAAATAGCTTGTTTCAATGCTAAAATGTTACATGCTAAATCCTAGCGTATGCTAACTTCAATAGCTGTGTATCAGTGTGTGGATGTTAACATGTAATGTTGGGATGCAAAATGTCAGCATATTTTAAATTCATTCTTGTTACATGGATGTCAACATGTTAATGTTAGAATGCTAAATGTTAGTGTATGTTATATTTGATAGCTGTTAAGCGGTGCATGGATGTTATCCTGCTAATGCTAGAATTCTAAATGTTACATGCTAAATGTCAACATATATTAAATTCAGTAGCAATTAACATGGATTTTGACGTACTAAAGTTTCAATGCTGAAACATGCTCAACCACAACATAGGCCCTAAATTAAGTTTACTGGGTTGTTAACATGCTAATGCTAGATTTGCAAGATGGAAAACATAGTAGGCTACATAGTAGATTTTAGCACGTTTAATTTAATAGCTGCTAGCATGCTAACTTTAGCCATGTTAACATACTCGTGGCAAAGAAGGCCTATGTTATTTAGTGAATAACATGTTGCTCATGACATTGTTAGCTTGCTAACATGCTATGGCCATGTAGCCTCCACTTAGGGGGGGTGGAAGTGTGCAAGTTCACTGTTAATATTATGAAAATGTTGGATATTTTGGGCTTTGGGGATTTCGGGCTATCATGTTCTGACTAAAGCGTCTTATTTGACTGATATAGATCCTCTAATTTCTAAACATTTCCTTTCTCCAAGCATGTCACATCAGCTTCATATAGACTTGCACATTTGTAGTAATGTCCAGGCTGGTGGCCACAATGTTCAAATGACCTCAAAACAAACTGTCACAGACAGTTGAAACATTTCACAGGTCTTCAAGTTCCACATTAGTAGTACCACCGTTGTTGTAGTGTATTATGTGTCTTGCTTGAATACTCTCAATAACAGCACATGTAAACAAAAATATTAGGTTGCCTTCGCTGAGCTTAAGTCTCAGTGAGGGTTAAATAATTGTTGTGTATGTAAATATAACCTGCCGCCTGAGGATGAGGAAAGTATAACAATGAATCTGGAGAGCATGGTATTTTGTTCAAATCATTCAACTCCACCTGTGTAACTTCTCAGGAGTATTCATGTCAGCCGGACCAGTTACCTCATCGCTCTCGTGTTTCCGGCAACCAAAACCTTAACCTGCTGTTAACAGATTTTAACACCTCCCTCCGTCCTGTCTTTCTTGTTTGCTCCAGGTATGGTTCAAGCATCGTAACGAACAGTGGAGGAAGGCGGAGGGTCTTCCAGCTAAACACGGATCGGTGTTGGACTGAAGAATCTGCTGGATGCCTGAAGCTCTGAGCTGACCCTGTTTCTCCTGGACAAACTGAACCCTACCCACCCATGAGCTCTCTTTTTGTATCTATGAAGCTATTTTAACTTTCTGTATGTTATGTGAAGGTGTTTGTGTTGCTGCCAATATAACCGCCATGTTTACAGAAATAAACATATTGTTATTATGAGTTAAAACGACTCGAGTGTGCTTTGAGGCTGCTGTACTGTACGTCTGGGGTTCAAATTCACTGAGGAAGCAGAGTTATACAATGGTGGGATGAAGTTCAGAAGGGGTGGGGGGTGCGGGGGGGTTTGGGGTCAGTGTGCTTTTGTTTTCAGGCTTTGTTTACATGCATGTCTGTCAGCAGGGAGCGGAGCTGGACGCCGGGAATATAAAAGATGTAAGGAAGCGCTGCGATCACAATAGATGCTGCTGGAATCAGCTGCGGCTGTCCAGGAACTTTCAGGGACAAATCTGGAACAAGTCCAGTAGTACAGGAGGGAGGGAGGGAGGGAGGGAGGGGGTGGACATGTGAGCCGGCTGAGCTGAGTGGCATCATGGGCTAAACAAATAACAGGTGATGTCATTTCATTGTCTCTTTTTTCTGTGACCGCTCTCTTTAAAAAAGGATGTGATCTCAGCAGCCAGTGAGAGTTCAACGCCTCAAAAAGATATTCTGTGTTTTTCTTTCCGCCGAGAAATTTGAAGTCAAACAAAAGTAAGACTTTAAACTAAAAGAAAGAGAGTGTGCTTTGTTTACTTTGTTAATACTGACAGTACAGGGTGTCCATTAGCTCAGTTGGTAGAGCGGGTGTCACATGTACAGAGGCTTGGTCCTCGCTGCTGCGGCCCCAGGCTTGAGTCCGATCTGAGGCCCTTTGCTGCACGTTAGAACATCTTTTCAGCCCTGGAGAAGGTGTGCAGAACACACTCTTTGTGTACTTTCTAGTATTTTCCTTTTTCCTGTGGATAACTGGTCAAATTTAGAGGATGTGATGTCATTTAGATATATGTTTGGTTAATATAAAAAAGGTCAGGTTTTGCTGTCAGTCCTTCGGAAAAAAACAAATGAGGGCTTCTTTCTTAAGCTGCCAGAAATTAGTCCAGAAACAAACAAACAAAAAACCAAAGGCCAGTTTCTCGACTACCAGGAGGTGAGAGACATGTTAAGTTTAACTGAGGTAAAATGAATTCTGTAACATGAAGGAAGTTGCTATTTACAACAGAAACAACTGAGGTAAGTTTGCAGGAAATTGGGAACAAAAATCTGAAGTAGTTTGACCGAATCCTTCTACTGTGAGAATGAGCCTGTAATAGATGTTTATTGGAAGGTTAAATTAGGTTAAATTTGTCCTGAAATCAGAACACTCAGGCTGAAAAGTGGAGCGAGAGTGAGAGGGGCTACAGTTGCTCATTTTACAGGACAGAATGGAAATCCTGACCTGTGTGTGTGTGTGTGTGTGTGTGTGTGTGTGTGTGTGTGTGTGTGGAGACTGAAGAAGGTGGGAGAAAGAGAGAGAGGATGATGTTTCCTGCCAAAGAGCCTGGAGTGAAAACACTCAGATTGTGGGAACTGTCTGTATGGCGAGTTCGACAGAAACCGACACTGAGCCAACAGGTAGTTTAACCACTCATAAAACACACACACAGCGGCTTTTTACCAGGAGTGTTTACACTGGCAGCTGCTGCACACACACACACACAAATACACACATTCATAAAATATGAACTGTGATGTTCATGTTTACCGACATTTTATTTGTTTACTCTTGAAACTGCAATTTTAACGGTCAAACTCCACTAAATCCCCTCACTTTGCTTTTCTATTTGCTTTTTAGGTAGAAAAAGAGAACACACACACACACACACACAGACACACACACACACACACACACACACACACACACACACACACACACACACACACAGTGGTGTCTGTTTCCTGAGCCTGGTGCTGTTTTCCTCTGTTCATCTGAAAAACAAGCATATTTGTGTACAGTATGTGCACACACAGTTGCTCAAGCTGAAAACACATTTTATGCCACACCCTGCCCCTCTCCTCGCTCATAAATCATCATTTTGATTGCTTAATACTGTACATAGGTTAACTGTTACATCATGATATGGCAGGTTGCTAGTGCCTCCTATAGTGTTACAACGATCATGATATTGAGCGTCTCCTGCAGCTAATGATGTGGATTATGGATTAATACACATGACTGAACAGTTTCTCCACCAGCTGATGTTTGGCTCTGCACTGTTTTGAAACAAAAATGAACAAAGTAGAGATGCTCAATAACATTTTTTACTGATATCTGACGTGCTGATATTCTCCAACTCATTTTATTTTGATAACCCCATATGCACATATGCTTTCCACCTAAATGCAGAGAACATTCAGACTCTCTCGTAGTAGATTGAAAACTGTTATCGTGATGGCCCACCAGCAGATGCAGACACAAGATTGTTTTTAAATGTACACATTTGAGGGGCAAAATAAGAAAAATATGAATTTCATGTGTGCATTATCGAAGCCCCTTCTTATCGGCAGAAATGTTAATTTCCCTCCGATGCCAATATTTTATTTTAAAGCCTTTATCAGTCACTCACTACAGATGACAAGTTGATATTGTCGTGCAGCTTTAGTAAAATCTTCTGAAATCTTCACAGTCTGTTGATTTTTGTACTTCAGATCTGTATAGACCTCAAATCAAACTCACAAACACATTCTCAGCTTGTCAAATACAGCAACTTCGGTCAAGTTAGCAATAATAAATATTCAACGTCCAGTTAGACTTTCAAAATAAAGCTTGACAAAAGTTCCTGCTTTCCTGATCTGATCACACATGACAGAAAATGTTCCTCAGCTCTCTCCGTCTTCCAGTCACTCTTGTTAAAGGATGATCTGAGTGTCTGATGTTTTGCCATAAGAGCCGATGAGAGTGTGTGCAGAATTTGAATGGAGTCTGGTTTTGTCTGTTGCTAAGAGGACTCTGCAGAGCTGTGAGGAATCTGCCATTTAGAAACTGCCAGACTCAGTCTGCGTCACTTTCTGCAACCTGACTTTTAGTTACACTTAATGTGACACTGTGATCATTTCATCACTATTTCCTGATTTCTCACCTAGTCCTCCTCTGTGGTTGGCTGACTTTTTATTGCAATGTCTTCAACAGTTTTTAGTTGTCTTCATAGTAAAAAAAACAAAAACAAAAAAACAAAAAACTTTTTTTTCAGAGTGAAAAATATGTTTTCGGGGGGAAAAATTTGTAGAAGAAAAGAAACGTTTCTTTCAGGATAAGATTTTTTTCACGTGTGAAATGAAGTGAAAAAAGAGTGGAAAAAAATTAGCAGGAGAAATTATTTTGGAGTGAGGAAAATATATTTTTTTTTAATGTGTGAAAAATTTCTTGAGGAAAAGAAAAATTACTGGAATTTCTCTTGTGTGAAATTGGGAAAAATTTGGAGAAAAAATTTTCAGGAGAAATTTTTATTTTTTTTCGGGAGAATTTTTTCTCATGTGTGAAACCAAATGAAAAAATTCAGGGGAATTTTTTTTTTTCATGTGTGAACCAGAGTGAAAAACAATTACTTGAGAAAAAAATTACAGGAGAAATGTTTGTTTCTTTCATGTGTGAAAAAAACATCTTTTTGTGTGTTTCACGCATGACTCCCCCCCACACTTTTCACAGATGGAAAAATACTAGGTAATTTAGAAAGATTATTTTGGCAGAACTTTTCTTCTCCCACCAGTTCTCAAGTAATAAACACAAGAGAAAAAAACTATTTAGATAAGACTTAGAAAATCACATTTCTTCACTTGCCCCTCAGGGCTTCCATAAGTAATATTTACATGTGCTATTAATGACATAACATAGCCGAAAAAGTACCCTCCCTCATTTCATTTTAGCATCCAGCACTACTCCCGTATCCAAAAATTTCCTTGGTAATGTTTTGAAAGTCAACACAGTTCAAAGTTGACTTTGGAAACATCAACACTGAGAGGAAATGTGAGGACGTGGGAAGTGCTACATTGACTCTGTAAATTAAAATACAGCCAAAACAGATCCATCACACACCCACGTGTACATAGTAAATTTAGATTTTTGATAAGTCCTCTTCATGAACATACTGAACACTGATCTGCTCTCAACTTCTTCTGAATCTGTTCCCAAGGCCTCAAATGTCTCGTTTTGTCCACAACCCAAAGATATTCAGTTTACTGCCATAGAGGATGAAAGAAACCAGAAAATATTCACATTGGAAGCTGGAATCAGAAAATGTTGACTACTACCTACTCAAATCAATCAATGGATTATCAAAATAATTTGCAACTAATTTATTAGTTGACGGCTCAGTGCTTTCAAACTAAAAGCTGACCTTCCCTGGAAGCCTTTCAGACACCTTTGGATAAACTCTGACACGCTTGCCGTCCCTTTAATAACATTTCTTTCCTCCTGAATAGTTGACACGTTGTAGATTCTCATTTTTCACCCGTCTGTTTCTCCAGTTTTGGACCATTTACTCAAACGAATAAACCAAAGTAAAACCATATGTCTGTTCTGGTTTAACCTCATCTCACACAGCACAAATGGTGGTTAATTAAGTAAATACTGAGTTTGAAGAGTGAGGTCCAGCAGATGCATTGGTCCAACTGGTTCTAGTTCCAAACCACAGCAGCATCAGACACAGTGTTGCTGCAGCTTCCAGCATCTCTCAGCTCAGGAAATGTTTAGCAAAGGGTTTGTGTTTGGAGAGAGTTCCTGCAGCTCCACCCTGACACGGCTGTTTGCAGAGTTCCACCACGCAAACAAAAAATTAAACCAGAGATAATTCTGTTGAATATTTGTTATATCACTCAGGTGTAAAGCAGGAAGGTATCAAAACAAGAACAGCTTTAAACACACCTGTACATCATGCTGAATATTATAAACAAAGGCTTAGTGACTGTATTTATCTGACAGAGCAGGAGGATGATGAGAGCCGCTTGTTTTAACTACTTCCTGTGTTTAACAGAAGGTGTGGGCTGACTGCACTACATCCTGTGTGAAGCTGCTGGCACAGAACATATGACAAACGAGTGTGAAGAAAAACAGCTCAGATAATAAGACAGTGAACTACACCACTGAGTACAAAGAAGGAAATGAAACTGAGCTGCTAATTATCTATACTGCAACTTATCAAGTAACAATCTTTTGCATAAACAGTATGTGGGTGTGGACGGAGTAAAAGAAACATCCTGATACCAAAATGCAAAACAGCAGTCTTAAAAATACCAATTCGACCTACATGCCCTACAAACCAAGGTGATATTCATATTGGCAGATGTTCAATGTACAGTACTATAAAGGAGAGAAAAGCAGAAATTACATTCCAGATGTTAGAACTAGAGAGTATTTGACATTTTTCGTTGATTAGTTATTTTAAGGGCAGCACGGCGGCGCAGTGGTTAGCGCTGTTGCCCCACAGCAAAAAGGTTGTGGGTTTGAGACCTGGCTCACACAGGGCCTTTCTGTGCAGAGTTTACATGTGTCAGCGTGGCTTCCTCCCACAATCCAAAGACATGCAAAAAAAAAAGTCAGGTTAGGTTCATTGGTTACTCTAAATTGTCCATGAGCGTGAATGGTGTACCCCGCCATTAGCTCCAGCCCCCCTGTGACACTGAAAAGGATAAGCAGTTTCAGTTGATGGATCGATAGTTATTTAATTATTATCAAACTGTTGTGTTCTGTTGATTGACTTAATGAACTTGACTATTAACTATACACACTATTATTCAAACTACTTTATATATTACTGTTCAAGTATACTACTTACTATATTTAAGCAGCAGTAAGTCTGTACACCAACATCCCTGCAATAAATCCTGATTTCAGAAAGCTGAAGCATTTTAGCAAAGGTTTAAGCATGAGGACTGATGATTGGTTAGGGTTCCGTATCCATTCAAGCAGCACACAAACAACGTTCAGAGTTTGAAAGAGACTGAAGTAAAAAAGTAACCACTGTAACATCGTCACTGGCCTTCATGCTGCTTTCAACTGTTTGCTGTTTTCCAGAGTGTTCAAGACACTGAACGTGAAACGCAAACAGAAAGGCAAACTCATCTACTGGCAATGGTAAAGGAGTCAAGCACCTACTTTCAATGGGTTTACCTGTTTTAAATAAACCTGCATATCTGTGCAAATATTGGTCTTAGATGGTAAATGATAATAAAGATCCTGTGTCTCCGTCTGTTGACAGTAAGTCAGACTCAGCCAAATCTTCGCCTTTAAGAAATGTTTGTTTGTCTTATACTCAGCTTTCTCCCCTCCACCTCCTCCTCCTCCTCCTCCTCGCCACCTTGCAGTTCGGTCCCAGGTCACGATCACAGCAGGCTAATCCCAGATTACCCTCCCAGCACGACGTGGGTTCAATCTCCTTTCATGTCTAGCCGAGCCGGGCCGGGCCACAAACCTGCGCTGGTCTAAAGCCCACACTGGCTGCCACTGACAGATCAAATTACAGTACAGAGCCTCCACCTCAACACATCTACTGTGACTATTCTCTATGTAACACTCACTTACAGGCAGCAGCAGTGTAAGTGGGATTACAGTGGATTTCCAAACTGAGGCCCCGGCACCCTTTGTGGACTAAACTGTGGCCAGATTGTGGTATTTTCACCAAGTCGTGACCTCTAACAGGAGAAAGTTGAGCTTCTGAAAGGCTTTGGTACATTTTCTCACACTCTTCCTGCACATGTATACACACTGTATCATAACGTGACTGTCTGAAATCTGTACGGCGAGAAAACGCTCAGGGCACATACACCCATCTGTCCTCAAGCCAAAAACTGGTTGGATTGCTTCAGAGAGACGTAGTGAAACTGACAAAGAAGAAAACATGTCGCCTCAGTGGAGAAATTACTCTTTTAACTCTTTCAACCTCCTGAACAAAAATCAGATGATTGACGCCTTCTGTGTGTAAGAATCTGCAAAGTAAAAACCCTTTGGACCATCACATCATAGTTAAACTCACACAACGGCTCCAGATCTGAAACATGTTTTTATTCCTGACATTATTCATTGGTATTTATATCAACAAACAACTAGAATGACAGAACTGCAAAGAAACAGACAGAACGATTTGAGTTGTTTCTTACTCACATTTCTCCTCCAGATGTCTCAAACAGACTTTTATAATCTTTTAGCTTTGTTTTCTAAAAATTTAGGAATTCTTATAATTTTTAAGGTTAATAATTATTTGTTTTTAGTTTATTTCCATGCTGTCATTTAGATCCTGTCACCAAATTCTTTTGATTTTTCTTTCACTTGTTTGGAGTTTGCAGCTAGATGAAGGTCTTTCCCTATTTCTTGGTTTTACTGTGTTTTATTTCATTACTCGACAAACTGCCATTTTTTTTTTCTCAGCAAACAAAAGCTTTATCGTGATTGTCACCTCAAAAGAACTTTAAAAAATGTGTGTATACATGTGTTGTAGTTTCCTGGTTATGAGTTAGCATGTAAACATCATATCCCAGTTTAGAGAAACCTGGACATAGTACCGCCAGCACTCCTACAGAAACCATGAAACTGGCATGTAAACAAACAGTGGTTAAGACGTTGACGTTGACGGATGAAGTTCAGATGGACTGGACGTTTCTTCGGCTCCACTCTGGCTCTTGTGGAGGGATGTAGTCCTTGGAAAGCTGTTTGGGTGCCGCCAGCGTTTCAACATGAGCACTTGCTGTGGCTCTTGCCGCTGCCCTTGGAACCTGATTTTACAGATTCAGACATTTGGGATATATTTTAAGTACTGACAAAGCCAAATTCTTGAAAGATCTTAATCATTTTGCTTCCATTCAAGCAAATGATCTTTCATCAACATACATGTTTCTGTCTGTTGGTGTTTGATCCATCAATATAAAAGCATGACTGTAAAACTACAGATCATAAGGAAATCTGGCTATTATTAGCAAGCAGAAGATCCATTGATCCAGCTATTTCGACTACAAAGATCAGAAAATTCCTTTATTAATTGAAAGAACTATTCATCATGTGAAAACTCTGTGATGTTAGCGTATAGCCAGATGTTTGTTTCATCCAAGAAAGTTCTCCACAAGTAGAATTCCTCAATTCTGAGTCCTTTGCTGTTGTTTCATTGGCATCACTGAAATCTTTTATTGAGAGAGTTCAAACTAAATTGGACCAATAAACAATAAAGTGATCTATCAGTAGGTGCTCTTACGGTCCAGATCGGTTCCTCTGGGCGTCCGAGCTCGCTGCAGATGTTGCTCTGCTTCAGTCTGGGCAGTGACAGCTGGACCAGTCGCTGAGAGATCTGAGCCGACTTGGAAGCAAAGGAGACGATGTATTCAACACTCTGTGGAGCACAAACAGACGGAGGATTGCAAGCGGCATCAGAGCCAAAGCAACACATTTTGCTAAATTGCCAACACTTTTTCTGGCGACTGGGTTGAGAGGGTCGAGGATTTTGACATCACAATCACATGAAAGAGGCTGAAAGCTTCTTTTAACAATGATACAAACTGACAAGGTCAAGAATCCACTCTATTTAGGTCTATTCCAAATCCTGTTTAATCAGTGCAACAGTACTGATGCATGCCATCAGCTGACATTACCGATTAGCATCACCTGCTGGTTTTCTCCCCTAAGGATGGTACCTGTCTGTTGCTCTGGAAGTCTGGATGGTTCAGTTTGGGGTTGGAGAGCTGCAGCAGTCGCAGTGTGACCACAGCAGTTTTCAGTCTGGGGTCAACATGCCAGATGGGACAGTTACTCTCACATTGAGTTGTGTGAAGAGGCCTGTGGGAGACGAAGAAAGACCTGCTAGAAATAAATGTATAAAGAGTCAAGTGGTTTGTGTCTGATTGAGCTGTCTTTGTCTTAGAAAATGACTTTCCTTGTAAAGTGATGTGTTTACTCTCAAGAGATCCTCACAATCTCCACTGGCATTACATTTTGTATCTAGAAACTCTGATGGAAGTACATTTGAATCACATCTGCGGTTATAATTCTAAACAAAAGGCCACTTACTTATCCTCTGAATACAGTCGAAAGCTCTGAGAAATTTAGAATAAGTACTATAGATTAAGATGTGCACACCATGAACTGCAACACCTCTCTCTCCCACTACCTAATAAAGGAAAAATGGCAAAATAGTAACAAGACTTTAACAGCCTAGAACAAGATGACTCCAAACTAAAAGCCTTTCTAAGATGTATTCTTATAAAAAACATAATTATCAGACAAAAATGCAACTGAAACTCTGAAGCTGTAACAAGCAAACAAGGCTGCCAAATGGCTGACCACAGTTTGAATCATACCACTGGATATTTGTAAAGACACCTGGAGACATTTCCATACATTTTTGTCACGTCAAACACATCAACACTGCAGACATGGGCATCTGTGATCGTGACGAACAACACAGGTATTTTAAGCCAAACCATGACGTTTTCCAAACCCTAACCAAGTGGTTTAATGTGCTTAAACGTAACCAGAGCATAAGCAGAGTGTTGTGACAAGAGAGAAATAGAAAATTCAACCTAAACAAATGTAAAGTTGCAAAATAAAGAAACATTCAGTTTCCATTTATCTGTGGTTTAGTAGAAACGGTGGGATGGTAACGGAGTCATTGACTGGTTCATAGTTTAACGATAACACTACACAACTGTTACTTCAGTATTTGAGTATATTATTTTACTTCCCTTTACAACAAATGTCTCAGTTGGGAGGACATGTTGTATAAATAAAGTGATTTGCAACACATAAAGGTAAAACGGGAAAAAGGTAAAAACATACAACTTTCATTTTGTCAAGGTAGGCACTTTTATTCCCCGAGGGCCCATGTGTCTAATTTGAGAAGAAAAAGAATTTGACTTTCATCTGCCACATGGCTCATGCCGTCTTGTCTTTTGTCTGCTTTATTTATTTATTTTGCTTTTTTGTGTTGTTTTTTTGGAGCAACAAGATGAGAGGATTAAGTTTCGACTGCTGATGATTATTAGTTTTTGTGCGTGGTTTTAAAACAGCAATCAATGTAATGTCTTCTATTTAAATCCCCAAAACAAATATTCATTTTGTGTATTGACTTCAGTAAAGCCTGTATAAATCTGTCTCCATGCCCAACATGTTCTGCTGCTGCGTTCAGGATTTATAAAAAGACTTCCGCGGCTGTCTACGAGCGTCCCAGGGGTCCTGAACTTTGGACAATAAGCTCTATTGTCTCGACTCCTCGCTCTCCCACAGTCTGACACTGAAATAACAGATGTCCAAACGTTGGCTTCCTCATGCAGCGTGGAGACGTTAGTGTTGGACCGCAGCCTTCTCATATTTAACTCTATGATATGTTATATTCTGCTGCGATTCAATTCTAGACTTTGGTTCGTACATGGACTCACTGAGGGAGAATAAAAAGCTTTGGAGTTTGAGTCACAAATCTGTCAAGATCTAGTGACATGGAGGTCTGCTGGAGGGTAATCTCTAAAACAGAAACCTCAGAGTGTTTGTCATGATGCTGGTGGACATACTGTGCACATTTCTTATGTTTAAAGCAGTAATAAGAAGAACTACTACTGACTTACATGGTCCTCTCCAGTAGCTTACACCACTACAAGGAACTTTCATTTTTTGTTAATTCTGGTGGCCTCTGTGGACAAAAGATGACAATGGAGAAACAAAGTTAACTTTTAGTGCCGACCACCAGACTATAAATCAGCTTCTCTCTTTAGGCTGTGGACTCCTCAATTCATCCTCAGCACTCCGCCTTACAAGATAGCTTTAAACTTATCAGAACCAAGTCAGAATCAGACCCAGTGACAGGCATAACATACTGGAAATGAGTATAAAAAGTCTATAGAACTGTTCTTGCTGATGGTGTTGTTTGTTAGTCATATAGAGGCATCTGTATTAAAGTGAGACTATTTCATAACCAGTTAGAGGTTCCTTGTAGTATGTTTAAGTTACACTTAGGGCTGCAACTACTGATTATTAACCAATACAATGGTCTGTTCACAAAATGTTGAACAATTCTGAAAAATGTTCATTACAAATTGCCGGAGCCTGTGGCGACATCTTCAGATTTTTGTTTTGTCTGATTAACCCCCGAAACACAAACATGTTTAATATACATGGTTATAGGTTATAGCTTTAGTATGAGCAGTTCAACCAGAAACATGTTTTTCCTTACACATTTATATTTTTATTATAAAAAACATTCAACTTTTAACCAAATATATCCCAGTTATGATCTAAGGATCTAGATGTCTTTTGACCTGCAAATCACCAAAACACGACCCCAACACAACATGATTATATTGGGCCTATTTGCTCAGAGCATTGACGTAGAAGCCAGTGTTGATCAGTAGAAGATGAGGAATTATTTACAGTAATTCTCTAATTGTCTAAATTCAACCTATTTACTGATTTAACATATCAAATTAAATAACTTATGTAATGACAGTGAGTATTTACACCAGCACCAGAAAAAGCTCTTATATCGGTTTCAGTGGTGATTACAAAGATGCTTAATGAGACTCAAAGCTTCCGCTCACATAATGGACATCCAAACACCCATTTAACCTGTGTTTGTTTGCTTCTCACTTTACTTGTTGTGTTTGATGTCTAATGAGGCTTTTACCCTGCTTCCTGGGAGCTGCAGCTCCTGGTTCTGGGTGTTGAAAGGCGGACAATGTGCTCGTACTGGGACGCCCTGGAGGAAGGACGCTGGATCTTCCTGAAGAAGCTCGCCTCCTCCTCCATCCTGCAGGAAAATGGAAGCTATTACCACGTCCATTATATGTTGTGTTGTGTGACTAGGACAAAAGAATGTCTTCAGCCAGAGGGGGGGAAGGAGGAGGGGGGTGCAGAACAATGGATAAGTTTTGTGTGTGGCTGATGAGGGAGGTATGAGTGGAAAATCATCTGGAATCACAAAACATTAACGTTTGTTAAACGCTCAGTTGAGACAGAGGGAAGACACACAGCAAAAAGGTCAACTGCTCCCTGCTGACAAATTCATTGTGACTCATTGTTTTGTTCTTTAATAGTCAAATATGAGGAAAATGTTTGAGGAATGTCGCATCTCTGAATCACCTTCCTGAGTGATTCAAGTTGTAAAGGATAAGACTGGTGATAATCTATATTTAGCTTATTGTCAACAAATCCAAGACCAAATCAACTATGAAAGTAACAAGCATTGTTGTCTGGTTCATTTTCAGCTCAATCCCACTGAAAATACCCTCATTGTCTGTCTGGAGATACACATAAAACTACAGTGTGCAACCTTTTTGGATACAGATTCAGTCTTTTTTTTAAAGTGAAAGTTTATATTTGAGATCTATTTAAGATTTACGCCGTCAGTAGAAAGCAGAAGGATTCATGCTAAGGGCAACAGACATTAAAATGATCTAAAAACAGAAAAGCTGCAACTTTTTAAGATATGAAGAGTAGTATATGACTGATAAAGCTATATTTCTTAAAATTAGTAGTAGTAAGTAGTAAGTACATTTACTGTGCACATTTTGCTGCTACATCTTGGAGAGTTTTAGTCTGTGTATGTGTGAAGGTAAATGTGTTGTTGTGTTTTATGTATATTTGTGTTGGGGATCTCTTGAAAATGAGATTGTCCTTCTCAAGGTGTTTATCCTTCAAATAAATGTCTAACAATACAAGCCCCACCTAGCATACCCTCTTTTTATCCACACACATTTGTAACTGAGGCATTACACCAGTGATATTGTGATATTTGATTTTACGTTACACTAGCGGAGCAGAACCAGACAGTCTACATCCTAATCAGATTAGAAATTAACCAAATGGACTAGACCTCTTGATTGCAGAGTGATGTGATTAGATGTAGAACAGAAGTGTAATTATCAGGCCTCAGACTACATTTATCACAAATTTAATTCAGTATTCAACTAATCGATGCAAAACAAGCCAATATACACATACTGTATGTATTCAACAGCCTATACTGTGAATCTCTTATGAACCAAACCAGCAGGTGAAAACTGTCATCTTCAGTTACAGTAAATTACTGTTATTTGTTCTGGGCGGTGCACTTCCTGTGTGGGCTTCTGATTGAATTTCACTGCATGATACTGTGCTTTTAATCTGACAACTGACGCGGGTAAACAACAAACAATATCACAATGAAAGCCCCTGCAGCTGTAACTACCATCACAGCCTCTCATGCACTAATTGAGTCTGACAGCTCCCAGGGGTGATCACCTCTGATCGGGATGCAACTGGCATCAGTCCTGAACATCACTTTGCAGTTTCCTGAATCAACTCTGTGCCAAAGAGCATCAAATCATTACCCTTCAGCTTTGCAAACATTTCCATGAATATGTCGATGCAGCACAACATAAAAAGCTTGTTCACACAAACAGCTCTCCCCCTCTCATCTCTTTTTGATGGAGTCATCAATAATGTTCGGGGTGCAGACAGGTTACAGTTACCTCCGGTGGTCCTCCCTTGCTGAGAAGTCTCTTTTGTGCCTGGATAGGTATTGGATTCTTGCGCTTGGAACGGCTCCGAGCGCTGAAGCAGAGACGGGCCATATTGGCTGCTGGTCGCCCCAGCTCAGCTTCTCACTGATCAATGAAAAGATGAAAAGTTTCCAATAAGGAGACGGTGATGAAAATGTTGGTGTAGAAGCAGAATAAATATTTTCCAACTTTCCAATATTTACCAAATGAAAGAAAGACACTTTTAATCAAAAGGGACCTCTATTCATTCCCCCATTGTTTTGTCCTTTTAACCAAACGTCCAAAATGTGCCAGACATCTGTATTTAATTATGTAGTTAAGAAAAATTGCACTCAGGGAAGGAAACAGTGACCACAGAGGCTCCTGAATTCTTGAGGCAATTTCACACTAGATCAATGAACAAACAATTTCATATGATGTAACATCTGGACTGTGAAAACTGAACTTAAATGAGCCGAGGTCACTGTGATACTTTGTGTGGTATCAGGAATGCTGTGTTTGTTTTTACATATGTAAGAAAGAATCAGATTTTAATCAAGACGAAAACTTCGTATGACTCAGCTACTCACCAAGGAGTTGTGGCCCAAACAGTTTTTGAAGTTTTGTGCTGCGCCAGCTCCAGGATTCTGCCAAATAACACAATATTCCCGACCCAAAAAAAACAGAAATCAGCATTACATATGAGTGTAATTCAGAGACTGTAGGCCCAGGGGGAATAGCAATCACTCAGCGGGTTTCCCGTCTCTGTCGAGGGTTTTCTTCTTTCCTGGCAGCACTGTGACATCCAAAAACTGGTCTTACTCTTCAGTTGAAAAGTTGGCTTCAAATTCTAAACCTCACTGTGACCACCAATCAAATGTAAAGACACAAGTGTCAAAGTTTATCTGTGAGCTGGACATTTTCTTGAAAGAGGGTTTTCATTTGGCAGGACTGACTGAGAGAGAAATTTTTAGATTTTTGTCTTGAGCTTTAAGACTTTTTCTTTTTTTCTACTGTGGCCCATCAATGCTGTATAGGAATACAACAAGAAAAAACACGTCACACATCCTCCATTTATCACTAAGAGGCAGCAGCCTGTATAAACATATCATATATTGTTCATACACACTGTAATGTGTTAGCTAAGCAGCTAACCTTTCAACTGTTAGCAGGGTGTTTCAACTGTCAGTTTTAGCTATTGAAGCGGTTACTCTAATACTTTTTACTATTTCAACTGTCACTTAGCTAACTATTCTATTTCAACTGATAATTCATTACTTTTAGCTATTTTAACTGTTAATTTAACACTTTTAGCTAACTATTTCAACTGATAATTCTCCACTTGTAGCTATTTCAACTGTTTTCGTTAACCATTTCAACTGTACAAGCTTATTTGTCAATTTTATTTATTTCCTGTTTATTTTATTTTTTAAAATATGTAACTATTTCAAAACGTTTGTTACTTTGAGATCACTATTTCAACTATGCTGATGACTTTTAAATACCTGTTCCAACCGTTCCATAACCATCTGTTTCAAACTGTTTCTTTAAACTGTTTAATTCTTTATCCATTATTTTCACCAAGTGATTTTTCAAGTTTATCACCTTTAGCTAATTATAAATGTATAATGTTACACATATTATACAGTAAATACATTATTATGAAATGTATACAAAGGATAAGTAATGTAAAGAAATAAAATACAGTAAAGTACACTGGAAAATATTCAATAGTGACTCAAAAGTAGCCATTATGATTTTACATCAGACTCATTAAGATTGGACTTTGTAAGAAATTCATATAAATGATGTTAGATACTTCACCTGTTTGTTGGACCAAATCGGGACTGAATCCCTGTAAGAATAAACAACTAAACAAATTAGACTGAAAATAATAAATAGAACTCTTTTGAAGACTGTGTTGCACATAAAGGTTTACCTTGTTTTCCAGACACCATCTCGACAGTAGCAGCAGCAGGCTGGATGTGTCGCCTCGCTGCCTGTTGATGGTGTCACACTAATCTCCTACTGTTGCTATGGAGCCAGGAGTCCTTGGCAACCAACTCCACACCTGAGGACTCCTTGAAACTGGAGTCTACACACTCAACCCATCCATCTTGCTGTCTCAAGATTTCCGTTGCAGGATGTTAAAAGGAAAGTGATACGTCGAGGTCAGTGTTGAGGGCGGCTGCTGCAGTATTTCTGGAGAGCTGCTGTGTGTTTGGATCAGATTCCAGAAATAAACGTGCTTTGACGAGTAAATGTCAGGCGCTATGTTAGGACAAAGCTTTTATGTCAGTCAGTCTACACATAAATTTGGCACTGCAGGGTGTCTATAGAGACTATATTTGGACGGTCATGTGCTCAATTCTCACTACTACAATGAAAGCACAAGAAGTCATCAATTTAGAGAAAACAATTTATTGTATACAAACACCTGTATACAAGACTACATCAAATGGGGATGAATCTGTTCACACAATACTGTATGTTGGACATGTTTTGATATTGGAAAAAGTGGAAAATTTAGAAAAATGTGCTCTCAAAAATGGTACATGTAAAGGCTTTGCACACTTCAACAACATAGTTCAGAGGTCACAGTGAATTCAACAGTTTCCATCAAATAAAACAGTTTTAAGACAAAACAACAAGCAAGTAGCTGTGTGCAGACATCTCTCTGAACAGCAAGAACACAAGCTTATTCACACTTTTTAAAGACGTCTTTTTTAAGATGAAGTAAATTCCCTTTTTAAGATTAAGACAATACACTCATCAAAGAACGCAACAATGAACTTGTGTCATGAAAGCAATGATATGTTTAAAGCTCTAATCCAAAAATTACACCCCTGCAGTAAGAAATCATTTGGTAGTGTTACAGTTTGGTGACAAGGTCTGATTATTTAATAATAAAATGACAATATAACAGATAATTATTAAAGCAAACAGCCCTCAATATCTACTCTGCCTGCCTCACTCAACAACTGTTTTACTTAGACATTAAATAGTTGTGGTGTCCTGTTGTTTATTAACGGCACATGAGAAAGCTTCAACAGGTCAACAGGTCTCACAAGTTTGATGTCTTCTTCTTCTTAATGCTGTGACAGTTGGCGGCCCCAAATGGCAGAAAGAGGCACTGTTTAAAATGTTTCATATTTTTAATATCCAGAAATCATGTCAAGCACCTTCACTGACCTGAATGCAGCAGATACTACTTACATTTTGTGTTTTACTTTGAGATTTGGAGGCCAAAAAGTGGACAAATAGCAAGTGAATGTAACAGATCTTTATGAGCTCTTTGTACTCTTAAATTGATATGCTTGAATTTATTTTTTCATGAAAATCTTGCCAGGTTTAGCTCTTTCTGTTGAGGTATTAAATATCCTATGGATCATGACACACAAAGAACATTGTGATACAGTTTAAGTAACTAGAAAACTAACAGGTGGTTACATTTATGTTTGCTAAGACAATAAAACTATGAGTATGATGATAACAGACTGTTACACAGATGGGCCTAGAGAATCTACAGCGTGAAATAAATCCACTGTGATTCTGTACCGTCTGACACTCTGCATTAAAACCTGAAGGCAGCACCTGAACTGCCTCTACAGTCACTCGTGTATCATCATCTACAGAAGCCCACAATCTTGTAAAGAGAAATGTTTACGGATCTATTTAATTGGTGAATTAACCCACTTAGATGTAAAGAATATAAATCTTTGGTTTTTCGGAGATTAAGATTAAGATCTGGTCATTTGGTAACAGTGAAAGAAGGAAATGTTTCTCAATGTCAGCGTTTTTACACTGTCACATAACTACATATACCACACCAAAACAAGAAAAGAGTTTTAATTTTCTCAAAAAATAAATAAAAGACTTCCAGCCAACCTGGTGTAGTGAGAACAGTTAAGTGAAAAGGTGCAAACAGCCTATTAGATTTTCTCAAAAACACAGGATTAAGTGATCAATGACAGATGATTTTATCTGCCGTCACAAACCATCTGGGAGATCAGGTCTCGAGCGTCTTGAACACCTGAGCTGAGCTCTGCCTCTCCGTTCCTCACATATGTGCCAATGAGGAACAACTTGCGGTCTCCGACCTCAGACAGGGACAGACCGTCGTGGAGGTCAGTGATGCTGCAGGCTCCTGGAAGGTCCTGGAAACATGAGACAAACAAGAGGAAACATCAGGGATAATAGATCTCAAAGATGATCCCCTTACTTTATAACAAAAATACATCAGAGGATACTCTGTTAGTTAAGCATCCTCTTGTCTTTTCTTTCAGACTATAGCTCCAAGGAATTTTAGGCATTCCCACACACCAAAATCCAAGGAGATAAAAGACAGAATCACTTCAATGTTAAATGTAATTCATGTTAAAAATCGCCAGCTATAAGATCTGATGGACAAAAACTTATGTTTTGATCAAATCATTTCCCACTGACACAGTTAAAGCTCAAAGGGTGTGCATGTTTTCTTACTAAATATTCGGTTTATTTGGATAAGTAACATCATTTCCAATTTCCTGATGACATTAGAGAAATAAAACACATAGACCACAGACAAGAATCTCAAACATTTTGTTTTAGAACAGTCTGTTCAAAAATGCAAGTCTTAGCTTTTAAAATACCCTTTCACTCTCCTGTGAATTCTTGTGTGCAATGTGACTCTTTATCCATTTCCAATCTGAACAACTATTTTGATAACCGATTTAAGAAAAAAATTGATGAAAACGTTCTGGCTACATCTTCTGTTCTGGCACCAAATGTGATTACATGCTTGCTTTCTTCATCTTTTAAAATAACAAACTGAAGATATTTGGGTTATAGAGTTTTAATGAGACAAAAACTTAATGAGATTTTAAGAAAGTGTGATGGGCACTTAATCATTTAATCAAGAAACATTCTATATATTAATCAATAATAAAATCATTAGTTGCAGCCAATCCCAACATAGACTGACAGTGCGAGGTTCTTTAAGGACAACAGGCCTACAGGCTTTTGTTGGAAACAATCTGGAGTGATTTTTCTGTCACACTCACCTGTTTGTTGGCCAGGACCATTAAAGGCAGGCGGGGGTCAGAGACCAGCAGCTCGTGTAAATGTTTCTTAGCAACGGGGAAAAGCTGTGGGTTGGAGGAGTCGACCACAAACACCAGCAGAAGAGCCTTGGACATGTACTTCTGCCAGTACGGCCGCAGCTCCTCTTTACCTCCAACTGACACAGACAGACAGACAGATGACTATGACACCAACTCATTGACTTTTGTTTCCTTCAGATGTGAATAAGAGGTCAGACTCACTTTCTAGGAACTCAATGTGCAGGTCCTCTCTGCTGATGGAGACGGCGTTGAAGCCCTGTGTCGGCTGCATGTCATCCTCCTGGCTGCCAGTGGCCAAACAGTGAAGCAGGCTGGTCTTACCGGCTCCATCCAGACCCAGAACCAGAACCTGGGTCCCAGCTGACTGTACAGGCCGGGACTGCAGCACACACAGAACAATGCACATCAGATTAGCCTTTAGATACTATCTTTTATCTATTGGGCAAAAGAAGCCTAATTTTAAAAATGAAAACAGTTAATTTTGACAAAATGCAGTCGAATACACACTTGTAAACTAAAACATAGTCTAAAATGTCAAAATTACTATTACGTCATTGAAACAGCAACAGTTTTGACAATTGACTTTTTTAAAGCTCCAGTGTGTAGGATCTAGTGGCATCTAGTGGTGTGGTTACAGACGGCAACCAATGAAATATCGCTCGCCTCAGCCTCCCATGCAGTGGCTGCTAAAAACGCAAAACATGCGAGAGGCTGTCACTAGAGCGAGCGGTTGGTTTGTCCGTGCTGGGCTACTGTAGAAACATGACTCTGTGGAAGATCAAGCCCTTTAAATCTACTTCTGTGGACATAAAAGGCCCAAACAACTAAAAAACGCAACGATTCTTAATTTCAGGTGATTATACACTAATTAAAACATAATTTTGAATATCATATCCATTTCTGCCTCTGAATTCTACACACTGGACCTTTAAATCAATGATAAAGCAAAAATGGCCTCATCTTCTCAAACGTGATATAATAAATGTACCTTATTTCAGTGTCTTGTTGAATGTAACGTCTTACTACTATTTATGTTGTCATGATGCCTATGTCCTTTGTTTTTGTATTGCTACCGTATCATTGATGTATGAAAGACCATTTCCACCAGTGTGATGAAAAAAAAGATCCTGTAAGTCATTATAATGAGATAGTATCTCAATATATTGACATAGTATCTCAAAATAATGAGATAGTATCTCAAAATACTGACTTAGTATCTCAAAATATTGACTTAGTATCTCAATATATTGACTTAGTATCTCAAAATAATGAGATAGTATCTCAAAATACTGACTTAGTATCTCAAAATATTGACTTAGTATCTCAATATATTGACTTAGTATCTCAAAATAATGACTTAGTATCTCAATATATTGACATGGTATCTCAAAATATTGACTTAGTATCTCAAAATAATGACTTAGTATCTCAATATATTGACATGGTATCTCAAAATATTGACTTAGTATCTCGAAATAATGAGGTTGTAGTATCTCGAAATAATGAGATACTATCTCATTATTTTTTCAATATTGACTTGGTATCTCGAAATAATGAGGTAGTATCTCAAAATAATGACTTAGGCCTATGTCTTGTGCCTCATATGCGCCAAAGCAACAGAAGCAAGTGGGTGAGACAAGGCAAGAAAAATGATGTGGCTAGAAGCATACAAGACCAACAGTGACCAACAGTGACACTATTATCGCAGGTTATTTTATAGATGCTGTGACCGAAAACAATGGATGTCCACAAAAAGTCAGGTTAAATCTCCGTACTGAGAATACACACGTTGCAGTGATGCAAAAGTTTCTGCACAACAGTGAGGATGAGAATGGTACGGAGTATGTCACTTTAGGTCCAAGTACTGGCAATCAAAGGCTTGAATGTTGGTGGTGCACCTTGAGAAGTGAATGCGTCCAGTTTTGGATGGATCACTTCGACCAGCTGAAAGCAGATGGCTATTTTGTTGACAGCTTCATTGACAAATCACTGATCCAAGTTTGCTTCCAAAATACTATACAGGTATAGTATCCTCAAAATATTGTTTATCAACACAAATGTAACTATGAGATATAACGGCATAAACACGGATTATTTTCACACAACCGTTTCACTCCTTTTCTATAGGAGGAGCTTGATGAAGTTGAACTGTCTGGAATGATCATCGCATAAGAACAACCAACAATCCTCGGGCTCCAAATGCCCGCCCTTCAATAATCTATGCAGGTCCCAATCTTTATGGGTCTCAGAATTTCTTGCAGCCAGCTGATCAAATGAAGATAGAAATAGGTCGAGAGGACTGTGTTTTTAAGGACTATCCTTGTGATGAGGATGTGTTTCACTTATGTATGGAATTTATGGCTGAGCACAACCTTGCCATGTCTGACGATGTGTATGAAATTACTGAACTTTATCTAAGACTTTGTCAAATGATTATTAATGGGTTGGGGGAATAGAGAAAAAGCTTCAGCTAAATAGGCCTACCATTGTATATAAATATGCCCTTAATTGTTTATTGTACATGCCATCTGAAATACAGGCACACAGGGTGGATACATTAGTGACACTGTCTTTAAATTATAGGTTGATGTTTTTGTAGCTCCATTTTGCCTTAACAACAAAGGTATAAAAGAGCAGCACATGTAGATAATAATTTTTACATTTTAATTTTGAGCAAGCTCACACGCAGGTGTTGCATCTCTTTGAGTGTCATTCTAGTCATTATTAGTTACTCTTACAGTAACTGTTATTATGCTGATAAAGCCATTTTGTAATATAGACTGGCGAGTGAGATGCAATAAAACATAACACACGGAGAAGAAAAAAAAGTGTCTTAAATTTTTCCAAACCTGATTTTGAAATTCTTACAATGCTGGTTGTTAAGAACAAATATCTAGTAAAGTCGGCAAAGGTGGATGCTGTCACTTGTTACATTTAATGAATTTTTAGTAGTGAGAAGATGTCCATATCAGTCAAAGGACTGGTTTCAGTGCTCCTAAAATGAAACAAAATAATTAAAATCAAAGTACATCAGCGATTCCATTCTCATTCTTAATTGATAGTCTGATATTTTTGGATATATATATTATTTTATATAATACTATCTCATTATTTTGAAATACTAAGTCAATATTTTGAGATACTTTCTCAATATTTTGAGATACTATCTCATTATTTTGAGACACTAAGTCAATATTTTGAGATACTATCTCATTATTTTGAGATACTAAGTCAATATATTGAGATACTTTCTCAATATTTTGAGATACTAAGTCAATATATTGAGATACTATCTCATTATTTTGAGATACTAAGTCAATATATTGAGATACTATCTCATTATTTTGAGATACTAAGTCATTATAATGACTTACAGGATCTTTTTTTTCATCACACTGGCGGAAATGGGCTTCCATATTGATGAATGATAAATAAAGCTTTGGGAAAAAAAAAACCTTCTCAAACATGATAATTCACATTGACATTCAAAGACACTACCTTGGACTCGACTGTATTGAACTGTAATGGGCATTTCTTACTATTTTGATTCATCTGATACATCATACAATTAACTATTCATCAAGAAAATTATGTGCAGAATAATCAGAAATGAAAATGGTCAGTATTGTACTGTATTGTATTGTAGTTAGTGATAAATCAGCATTTATTTTTATTAAATGGTGGAAAAATCAATGTCCATCACAGTTTTCCACAGCCCAAGAGATGCCTCCAATTTCCTTATTGTAAATACTACATTTTCACGTCATAGTAAAACATCAAATTTGCACACTTGAGAGCCTGGATATCGTGTAATCTGGCATTTTCGCTTACTGCGCACTTAAAGGTTTCACTAAACCTATTCCTAAATAGTATGGTCTAGACCTGCTCTAAATAAAACTGGCATGACAGTTAGTTTGACCTCCAATCTATTTCAGTCAGTAAGCTCCTACATTTCCCAGCATGCCCCCACAGGAACCTCCAGAGAATTTGCTTCGACTTGTTGCTGTTTTAACCATACAAATAAAAGCATTTAGATGCTTGTAGTAATACTCTATAAACTCTTGATGATGTTTAGAATTAAATACAAACTTAAAACATAAAATATGTTCTGTAGAAGCTCTTTAATCTGGTCTAAAGTTAGAAATGTGTTTCTTCTTCTATGGTTCTTTTAGATGTACACACTCCACCACGGTTCCCATGAAGGTGTGTCGGGTAAACTTAATGTTTTACCTCTGGTGCTTTCTGAGCTTCAGCAGCTACAACTGGCGCAGCAGCGACCACGACTGCTTGTTCAGCTGCCTCTCTTCTCTCCTCTTTCTTCCCCTCTCTCGCACTTGTGCCGTCTTGATTCGGCGGTGTTCCACGCTTCTTCTCCCCGAAGGAGGACGCGTAGTTCCAGATAAGATAGGCGACTCCCCCCGCCAGAGCGACGGAGGCGCCGAGGACACCGGCTTCTCTCAGACCAAACATGGCGCTCAACCGCCGGTTCTGTTTTTCAAACTGCCGCTTCTTTTATCCGTCCGTTTCCACCATTGCTCGACTTTTTTGATGAAGATTTTCCAACCTCTTCGTCCTCCTCCTCTTCTCATCAACAAGTGGATTAGCTGACAGGAAGCTCAGGAGGAACTTCTACAAACGATATTTCCGGGCTGCTTTCTGTTGATGCAGTGCTACAGTCTCACCGCATGATGGCGCCCTTATACCCAGTATAAATTTAAATATCTTCAGAACGCTTAGCTTTTTTAAAAATTATTATTATTACAATAAATAATTATTATAACAACAGTTCACTTAATACATAATACTATATAGGAATGAATATTAACTATATAGTTAGTTACATCCCAAAAGACCCATGTCTAAATACTTTTACAGGAAATAAATGAAAAGATGTTGGCGTCATGGCTTTTCCCACTGTAAATAATAAATACATTTTAAAATATTTAGGGAAAATAAAAAAAAATCCGTTGGAGATAAACTCAGAAGTATCTTTGTTGAACTTTCATTAATTCTCCCACATCATGTGGTGGGTATGTATACCAGAATATTTTGCACATATGAAGACCACTTTTAGAGTATTGTTTGTGATTCAGTTGTTTATTTTACGCAGTAAATAAACATATGATAAAATTATATCATGAAAAATTATATCATGAAATAACGATATCCAAAATCTCAGACGATACATAGTCTCATGTCACGATAACGACATATATTGTATATATCACCCACCCTAGTTATAATATTCTCCCTGGTGGGATTTTTCAGACGAATTCAGGCCTTAAAACTCACTCATGGTGCCTCTGGTAATATTAAGTAGTGACTCATTAGCTGCCATTTTTTATTGTATATTTCCTCCAATCACTACTCAGTGAACTGCTCTTTATATTTCTACTGGGTCTTAAACTTCACTTTTTTGACACCACACAAAGGAAGAAAAAGCTTAGCACTTAACACTTAGGTTTACAAAAAAACACACCTTGTATTCATGCATTTTTTCCCCCAGTGTACAGGAGTGAAAACAAGAAGGTGAGATAATTATGATTTCATTTATTAACAAATAAAAGGATCCCAGTTTAATAACCAACTCAAATTTCACTGCATCTCAAATTATAAATGTCATTTTCCAAATGAACTTGCTTTAACCTGGAGGAACAAAAACAAATGACAGAACTTCTCTGTGGAGCTGACGGTCCTCCTTCCTCGCCTCCTATGCGGGTTTGAGAGGTGCGACCTGGTTCATCCTCTTTATTAGTAACCTCTGTCTCTGCTCAGGAGCACTCAGGAGCCAGGATTGGAGCGTGCTCTCCTCCTTCATCCTCCCCAGACTCTCCCAGGTCCGAGCCCGCAGTGAGGGAGGCCTCTTCTTCTGCAGTGCTGCCTCTTGGACCTGCTCCGGCCCCGAGCTGGACGACTCCACCACCTGGGCCTGCCGGTGCCTCCTGGACTTGGACGCCTCCTGGCAGCTTCCATAGCTCTTCTGCTTGATGGAGGCCAGGAGCCGGGCCCTGCTGCTGGACTCTTTCTCAGCTCGATCCTCCTCATCATCTTCATCACTGGAGTTCCTGTCTTTGTTCTCCTGTGAGAAAATCTTCTGCTGCCAGGTGATGAACTCTGACATGCACTTCTCCAAGCTGGTGGTTAAGTCTCGACGGATCATGGTGACCTCGGAGCCAACCTCCACCGTGGCCTCCTTCATCTTCTCGTAGCAGCTCTGGATGTTACTCACCTCCTCCAGGACGTCTGCAGTCATGAGCTCTTGGATGGCTGTGGTCCTCCCAAGAAACTCAGCACACACAGGCTCTCTCTTTGGTTTCCTCTGCTTCTGGAAGGTGAGGAAATGTGGCATGGCGGTGTAGTGTATGGCTTTGTTTGTGACAAGCTTCTGATATACGTAAACAACATCCTGATGTCCAGCATCCACAGAGTCTTTGAGAAACTTCTGAACCTGATCCCAGTCCCTCAGAGCGAGTCTGATATTCACAGGTGGAACAGCAGGTTGTATGTGGTAAAAACCAAACATCAGATACAAGCCGCCTACTCTGATCTGGTAGCTGTATGGAGGCAGGAAGTACTTTACAGCTGTGGCCAATGCTATTCTGAGGAATCTCTTCATTTCAGCCACATGGATGATTCCTAAAAACACATCCGAGAGGCCCATCTCCCTCCAAATGGCTGAAAACTGCTCATACCTGACTGAGTCAGTCTGCTGGAAACGAGCCAGTAGTTCCTCCACATCTTCAGTCAGAGGACTGTAGAAGAATTCAGAGTAAACAGGCGGCACACGAGGCATCTCCTCTACGAAATAAACACCTCAGATAACAGTCAAAGTGTTTGTCAGTCGTCTGAAGGAGCTTTGAACGCGTTCAAGGCAGGTGAGGCTCGTCATTGGCTAATTGGAAAATAACCACGCCCACAACAGGTGGAAGGAGCGATTAACCGATCAAACTCTGCAGAAGTAAAATGAAAATGTTGAAATATGCAATCAAGACGAGTTCATTTAATTGCCACAATAGCTGGAGTTGTATTTCTCTGTGCACCACTGGAACAAACGGACACGAGGTTTTTTACACAAAGATAGAAATATTTTAACATTTGCTGAATTAACAAGAAGGGCCAAATAGTTAAGAATTTGTTGTAGACAGCATTTCACAAAATTATAAATATTTTCCCTAACAACTTACAAAATTGAGCGTTTTCTCAAGGGAGTCTGGGGACTTCATGAGCATCAAAGAAGTTGCCTATAGGCCCATTTACTGTTCACTGTATTTGTGAAATGATGTCTTCTTTCTTAAACACAGTCAGCTGTAACAGTGTGTTCAAACAGCTGCTTTATGTTGACAGCTAAGACGCACTAATGACACAGAAGCAGACAAGCTGGTGCAACGCTGCCGTGACAAACTGACCATTTTTACTAGGAAAGAAACAACTGAATGTGTTGTATTTAATGCCGAATTTACAAGAAGCCACAAACAATTTAGAATTTGCGTTTCATAATGTTCATGAAGTATGTCCTAACTCAACAGCTCTCAAAATTGAGTGATTTTTAAGGGAGTCTGGTGACTTTGTCCACGTCAACAAAGAGAAGCAATACTTATATCTAACAATCGCCGAATTAACAAGGAGTCCCAAATAGCTAAGACTTTGTTGAAACAGCGTTTCACAAAGTTGTTATGTTTCTCTTAACTCAACAACTTACAAAACTGAGCGATTTTTTAAGGGGGACTGGGGATTTCACAAGCGACAAAAAAGTTGCCTATAGGCCTGTTTACTGCATTTGTAGAATTTGATATTAATAAATTGTTGTCTTCTTTCATAAATGAGTGTAAATGGTGAAATCAGTTGTAACAGTGTTTTAACAGCTGCTAAATGTGTACAGGTTAGACACACTTTAGACACAGAAGCAGACAGGCTGGTACAGCGATGCCGAGACAAACTGACAAAACTGACCGTTCTTTCAGGGGAGTCTGGTGACTTTCTCCACTTCGACATAACATTCGCCGAATTATCAAGGAGGCCCAATTTGTTGTAAACAGCGTTTCACAAAATTATAAAGTTTCTCTTAGAAGCTCCTAACTTACAAAACTGAGTGATTTCTCAAGGAGTCTGGGAACTTTCTCCACGTCGGCAAAGAAATGGCCTATATCAGTTACTGATACCTGCCATTTCAAATTTGATGTTCAAAAAACAGAAGGTATTTTATCTATTCAGATTAAAATGTTATAGGAAACACAGGGGTCACATGTCGCTGTAAAGACTTTTATTAAGACTTAACAAAATGGGACACCTGTTTGGTCTTTCATTTCCTGAAACATGCAGCTGACAAAACTTAATTCAAGAATTAAAATCCTTTTGCTTGAATTTAAACCAACACAGGGACTGAAAAATAAATACTTCTCTAGCATTGCATCTTTGCAGCTGATTGAAAGTAAAGGGACAATTTAAGGATGTATGAATGACGTGTGACATCCTAATACTCAGACACAAGAAACATTAAGGACAATTCTCTAAAAATGTATCTTCAAGTTACTTTGCAAAAGCAATATGTTTTCAAAACTACTATCATTAGAGCTAATCTGTGGTTGTATCTAAATGAAAATGAAAGGTCCCACAAAATGGCTTTCATGTCAAAAGGGTCATGATTTCAAGGATTTAGTTAAAACTTTATTGAACAGAGGTTTGCGGAATCAAAAATCTATGATCGCATTTTATTACAGAATTGTACAGATGTAAACTTGGCATATAATGATAAAACAATACAGCCAATAACACCATGTAACAGTAGAGAAAAGGCATGTTTCCATTCTCTGGACCTTCCATTAAAAAACATTAAGTGGCTTCAGTTTTCTTCTTTTAACTGTGGCCTTAAAAAGGTCACAAGTCAAAACGAAGTAAAAAACCTTTTGCAGAGCAACAAAAAGTTAATTTGAGCAGAACTGTCCTTTGAATATTCTCTCTTCTGTACTTCAAAACACAAATGAATGACAGAGGATCAAAGGGGAACTTTTGGTTTCATGTTAAAATGAAAGGCCAGACCGAAAAAAAGTGAAACTGAACATAAAAAAGTGAAAAGCTTATGATTTCTTGGCGATGTCTCAGCCACACAGACATCAGTGTATTCTATGTTCCCTCCTCCTCACGTGCCCCTGACTACCAGCCTCCTTTGCCTCCTTTCTTCTTCTTCTGTGGTGCCTTCTTGCGCGTGGCCCCCGAGGCTGCAGGTTTCTGCTGTCGAGGCGGGACCACGTTGCTGGCTGGAGCTGTAGATGAGCCGGAGGCAGACCCTGGTCTAGGGGAGGTAGGGGGGCTGCTGGCCGTCTTACTGGCATCACTGGAACAGAGGAAGAGCCAAAAATCAGACATGAGAGATCAATCTCAAGGAAATGACTCTTTTACTGTAACTTTTAAAACAAGTTGAAATGCGATGTTTGGAAAACCTTGTACCATCTGTGCCCTGCAAGTGGTTAAAAGGAATTAGGGCTGCAACTAACGATTGCATTAATTGTTGACTAATCTGTTGATTATTTTCTCGATTAATTGCTTAGTTGTTTGGTCCATAAAATGTCAGAAAATGGTGAAAAATGTGCATCAGTGTTTCCCAAAGCACAAGAGGACGTCCTCTAACGTCTTGTTTTGTCCACAACCCAAAGATATTCAGGTTACTGTTATAGAAGAGGAGAGAAACCAGAAAATATTCACATTTAAGAAGCTGGAATCAGAATGTTGACTTTTTTCGTTTTCAGAAATGACTCAAAATGATTAATTGATTAGCAAAATACTTGGCCAATAATTTAATAGTTTACAACTCAGTAAATAACAATTGCAGCTCTAAAAGGAATAGTTTGAAATTTTTGGAAATATGTTTATCTGTTTTCTTGAAGAGATTTAGATGAGAGAGCCAATTCCCCTTTAGCTTCAGCCCCAAACATGAGGTTGGTATTGATCCTATTATCCAACTCAGAGCAAAAAAGCTAATTTCTCAAATTAACAACTAAGGCTAATTTTTTAAATATTTGTCCCTCAATATTAATACTGCAACTCAAAAAACATCAATTTATGGGGGAAAATACTGTTTGTTTTGCATATACATATATTTCCTTGTGATCTTTCTAAATTTCTAGCAAAAGTTATGATGAAGAGTCATCTGCAGCTAAGGTATGTTATATCAAAATGATAGAATCATCATTAAAAGCTAGGGGTGTCATGATTTTTCCAGCACATATGGCTACGTAATTGTTATATGATCACATCTGGATTTGTAAAGATCTGATCAGATCATTGGTTGTATGCCCTATGCCCATCATTTACAAATACTTCATTAAAAAGAGAAGGGTATTTTACAACAACAGCTTGACTTTATCTTGGTGGCTTTTTGCAATTTAGGGTTAGACAAGTTAACAAAAAAAGATTCCAGAGGTCAACAAAGATACCATCCTTCAGTGATCCAACAATAAAAGATAGAGGGTCAGTTTCTTAAATCTGTCCCAAGTAAACCCCCTTCTTTAAATAAAGGATCTCCGAAAAAGAAAATAAACCAAACATCTCTGTGCAACCCCTCATATAGGCAGGCCTCACTTTCCCAAATGTAGAAGCATTTCTGATAGTCCTAACATGTGGGTTTAAACTTTGGCTGAGACTGAGTGTATTTTTTATTTTGGCCTAAATAACACAGAAGCTGTTTCTCCTGCACAGCAGCTGGACAGCTCCACTGAGGATTCACTGGCAGGGAAACAAAAGGACAATCTCAGGGTGCTTTTTCCTCCATTAGTGGTGAAAATTACTACGGTTCAATTACAGGAAATTGCACCCAGACAGCTCTACTCGCAGGTGACGTGCATATGTGAGTCTGGAGTTTACTCACAGCTCAGCTGAAGCTCCTGCTGTTGCTCCCTGTGTGCCTTTTCCGATCTGCTCCTTCTTCTTGCCCTTCTTCTTGCCTCTGTAGTAAGAACGCTCCCTCATGGGCAGCCACCTCTCAGGGTCAGGCGTCGCTTTGGGGTCGCAGTTTTTGGGCAGTTTGCCTGAAAAGATGATCAGAAGGAAACATGAAAAGTAGCACTCAGCTTAGCATAGCTTAAGTAAAGATATGAGGTGAATCCGTGGTCAGAAGTTCAGTATCTACAGTGCCTATAAAAAATATTCACCCCCTTGGTTGTTTTCCCCTTTTATTACTTTTAGAAATTGAATCATGGTCAATATAATTTGTTTTCTTGACAAGAATTCAAGTGAAAACAGATTTCTACAAAGTAATGTCAATTAATTAAAAAATATATAATGTAAAATAATTGATTGATTGCATAAGTATTCACTCCCTTCTAGTCAGTATTTAGTAGATGCATCTCTGGTCGCAATCACAGCACTGAGGCTGTGTGGACAGGTCTCAATCAGGCTTGCACATCTGGACACTGCTATTTTACTCCATTCTTTGCAAAACTGCTGAAGCTCTGTCAGGTTGCACGGGGATCGGACATGAACAGTCCTTTTCAAGTCCAGCCACAAATTCTGTATTGGATCGAGGTCTGGGCTTTGACCCGGCCACTCCAGAACATCCACCTTGTTGTCTTTAAACCATTTATGTGTAGCTCTCGCTGTTTGCTTCGGGTCCCTGTCTTGCTGGAAAAGACACTTCTCCCAAGTTGTAGTTCTCTTGCAGACTGAATCAGGTTGTCCTCCAGGATTTCCCTATATTTTGGTGCATTCATTTTACCCTCTACCTTAACAAGCCTTCCAGGGCCTTCTGCCGAGAAGCATCCCCACAGCATGATGCTGCCACCACCATGCTTCACAGTGGGGATGGTGTGTTTGTGGTGATGTGCAGTGTTTGGTGTCCACCAAACATAGCGTCTAGTCTGATGGCCAAAAAGCCTTTGCCAGTTGACCTTGAAGTCTCCCACAGGCTTTTGGGTGAACTCTAGTTGAGATTTAATGCGCTTTCTTCAACAGTGGCTTTCTCTTTGCCACGCTCCCATGAAGCTTTGACTGGTGAAGAACCCGGGCAACAGTTGTTGTATGCAGAGTCTCTCCCAGCTCAGCTGCTGAAAGCTTTAAATCACTCGCAATCACTTATTTTACATTATATATTTCAATTAATTGACATTACTTTGTAGAAATCTGTTTTTACTTTGACATTGAAGAATTTTTTTGTAAATTCTTGTCAAAAACGGCAAATTATATTGACCATGATACCATGATTTATAAAAGCAATAAAACAGGAAAACATCCAAGGGGGTGAATACTATCTATAGGCACTGTAAATTAAACAGACCTTCTGAACAGTAATAATTTGTTTTAGGATGCGTTATTTTCCCCCAAAAAACCTATTTTGGAAACTATCCAACAAACAAGATCTGATTATTAATGGCTTGCCTTTCTTCTTCTTCCTCTTCTTTTTGATCTCGCCTTGGCTGTGAAGACAAATGTAAAAATTTTTGCATAAATAAGGTGATAATGTACCCTACCTCAATACATTCTCAACAAAAAATCCAAGTCGTTAAATTAAAAAAATGTTCTGAACATCATATAGCTGATATGGAAGACAGTGATGAGGGTTTACCCTTGTTCTTTGGGAAGGTTTTCTCCTGTGACCTTTGCAGCTTTTTTCCTGACATAGGTCGCTCCGTGAGAGTTCTCCAGCTCGTCCACGTCCACATTGAAGGCCATTGTGTCTGCAGACGGTAGGTGTTTGCTGAGGCTGGAGAGGAACGCTAAGGAAGTAGCGCATTTAAAATGTGCACCTTCATAACATCATCAAGAGGTCTAGCCTCGCTCGTCTGCCTGCAAGTTTTTTGTTCGTTGCAGCCTGAATATTTTTTGTTGGAGCAAAGTAACATCCGGCATAAGAGTCTGTATAGATAGTCCAAGCATACAGATATATTTTGTTTGTTTTAAATTTGGTCATATCCGCGGAATCAACAGGTTTCACTCGCTACCCCATGCCTGATCATTGGTTAGCCAACCAAGGGGGCATATAACTCTAGAAGTGCACGTAGAAAGTGGACTTGATAGGCCACATGAGTCAGAACCCTTAACATCCTACATGAAGTGGCAAGAAGGGTTATTAACAAGTTGTCACAAAATTTCCACATTCATTGAGTTATCCATCATCAATCGGAAAAAAACAAATATGTTCATATACCACATAAAAAAAATTCTCCCTTTTAGCTTAAATCACGTTTTTGCTCAAATTAAAAAAAAAAAAATGCCTAAAATGATAAAATCGAGTACCAAATTACTAATCATTTCGGCTCCATTCATTTCAGTAGATAAAAGGATACGATTTGGCTTTATCCGTGTCCACCAGAGAATACGCCGAGATAAGTTGTGCCAGTGTGTGGATGTCGTTGGTGTTTTGCCTGTTTCAAGAAAAGAATAACCCAGTCATTGTTGTGAAAGGAGGAAGGTTAAAGGTTGAGCATGCACTCATTGATGTGCTGTATAAATGTGTAAAAGAATAAATGTTTTGCCTTTAAAATGGCAAATTTTTCTTCTACTCTATAAGTCCCTCGTAATGATGTCTATCAAGCTGTTTAAGAACTTGAAAAACATTTGAGCTACTTGACTTCATGCAGACAAGAGTGAACAGAAAACAGAAACAGCAGCTGTTAGAAAACCTCTAAGGAGCACATTATGTGTTTTTATCCTCAAACACTCCACACATGTTAAACCTGAGAGTGTTTTTCAGGGCTGTAACTCACTTCCACAGCTGCTCCAGGTCACTAATGGCTTCTTTTTTCCGTCCGTACTTCAGTTTGAAATTGGCTGCTTCTCGTACGAGTGCCAAGTGTGCAGCAGATCCGGGCTGTGGAGAAGAAGGACAGACTGATTACACATTTAGATATCACTAACTACTCCATGTGTTGGCTTGTCTTGTCAGATGAAAGTATTACCGGCGATTAACTCAACTCCATCTTTGTTTTGACTTTTTTCCTTTGAAGCAGTAGAAGCTGTAATGCTTCTGCATTGCACTTCCTGCAGATTACCAATCAAATGCAGAGTGTTGTAGTTACAGAGTGAGTGCTCTGTTGGTGGCTATAGCCTGTTGGCTACCAAGCTCTTTTTCAGTTTTTTTTTGCATCACCAGAGAATTTCCCATAAAAAGGGACATAAAATGTTGAAAAGCTTTCACTGATTAAACATGGGAAGAAGTAGATTTTTGTGAGACCAAAACTAAATAGACACAAACCTGTTCAGACTGGTAGTGCTCAATAGCTTGTTTGAAAATGTCAATAGCGCTGTCAATGTCTTCTTCATGGGAGTACATCGTGACCAGAGCTGAAATCTGAGGAGGCAATGACACACTTGAGATGAATCGTTTGACAAAACTAAAAGAGTTCACACAGTTTCTGTAACCAACAATTCATTATTGAAAGTGTCAACTTTAGACAACAGTTCAGTTCAGTATCAGTTGTGGAAAACTCCAAGTTCAACACTGCTTTCATTCCAGACTCACCATCCCTGATTTGTGCTTGAACTCTTCAATGGACCTCAGGACATCACAAGCTTTTGTTACGTGACCTGAGGATGAAAAAAACAAAACAAAAGCTCTTTATCATTCAAGTCCCTCAAAACAAAGTATTATGACACAGATACAGCACATGTGTGACCCTGCAAAAATGCATACTGTTATTTTTATCAGTTAAAATCACTGGAAACAGAATCTTATTTCTGGGAAGGTAATAGTTGAGGAATCAAAATGTCATTCTTTCATTGTTTAAGCTGTTTCAAATGTTTAAGCTCTTCAATGATTATGTACAAAAAATTGACAGAAAATGATGAAACTACTGAGACAGTAAAAATGATTTCATTTGACACACAGTCATGTGTTTATTACAAGAAACTGGAACATTTTCAACCGATAATACATAAATGTACCCGTTCCTTGTAAATGAACCCTGTACCTTGCATTATGTAAAAACAGACCAGTACCTTGTACTAAATAGAGTTGTGCCATTGTTAATTTGATGCCAGATGCACTCTCTGGATGTTGGTCTGAGAATTGCTGGAAAACAAAAGAATCATCAGTTAGCGCGGTCTAAGAAAAAACACATCACACACTACTATCATACACATGTCACTTTTCACTATAGAAGAACTATATAATTTTATAGAATCATACTAAACAGATCAAATAAGCTTGATTACATATTAGATTTCATCCTTCTTTTTAAGAGATACAGACAGTCGGCACAGCAGTAAAATTAGCTCAAATTCGTGACTATAGTGAACAATTCAAAGGTGTGAAATGAGTCTGGGTTCCTGAGCAAAGTTGGGTTCTTACTCTACCCTCTGACTTTTACACAATCAGAAAGAAAAGGAGGGACATTTCGTCTGTTTTAAAGATAAGAGTCAGGTAGAAAACAAGCAGCAGTGTTTGTGATGTCTACCTGCAGCAGCTCTATGGCCCTGCTGTGCTGCTTCTCCCGGCACAACTGAGCAACCTGGATGAGGACCGGCCGCGGGTGACCCGGATTCTGAGACTGAAGACTGGATGACAGTTTTCTGCACTGGTCAGCCTGTTGGCAGTGAACAGCAATGTACCAACAAATCATGATTAGTAATGAAGTCAGCAGCCATGACTGTATCTTTTTCATCTGATTCATAACAGCTTTTTAGCTATCACTGTACCTGGTTAGTGTACATGGCCAGGAGGGCTTTGTTGAGGTCGATGGCCTGTAGCTGCTTCTTCGCCAGCTTGTATTCAACACCTTCAGCGTTTGTCAGTTTCACCTTTTTCTTTGAGTCAAACACGTTTTGGTCCTGTGAACACAGACGGAGCTTTAATGAAAACATCTGATGCAGTTGGAGTTTTGCATTTGACATCTTTTAGGCAGTAGTTTGGACATGGTGGTGCTCAGTTAGAAGCACAATGATACTTTTACGATGAGATTTTACTTGACAATTGTCAAACGCCTACCTTGTTTATTGTGATGATATTGTTGGCAGTCACAGCAAGCAGGCCCACATCTGATGGCCTGAATTAGGAGCATATTATGGATTATCTATTTCACAACAATGCTGTTGGCACAATAAAACTGTGCAATTTCTGGAAAGCCTTTGGAATGCCTGCTAAACTGTTAAAAGGTACATTCAAAACAGAATACAAAAACATTATCTCAAGCTGCTTTTGGGAGTGAATTTAATGTGATGAACCCTGGACTCACTTGAGCTTGATGACCTGGTTGTAGAGTTGCAGTGCCTCGTCTGTCCGACCTTGTAATTGCATGATGTACGCCATCTGAGAATGGATGACTGCCAGCTCTGACTCAATGTCCTCCTCAGTCACATCCTGAAAAGGAACAAACCATTAATGATAGTGATTATCCTTGGAAAAGTGGAAATGCAACAGCTGGGGGACACAAGGGAGTTAAAGCAAACATGGGCACTGTTGTATATTTACTAAAATTAAAAACACCTTAATAATTGCTACTAGATGAATCTGTAGTTTCTTCTCATGTTAATATTGTTCGCCTACTTTGGTGACACCTACAGTCAAAAAAAGATCAATTTTAAAAGCCCAATCTTTGTTCAGATTATTTCTGTGAATTTAAACTTTTGGATGCTGTTCACTAAGATTTAACAACAAAACTTTGACTTGAACACAGTCCAGACAATATTCACAACAAGATTAATGCTTTCCATAACTGTTTGTGACTTTACCAAACACATTTAGTCGTAAAATTGGGAAATTGTCAGAGGCCATACTCTATTAGCCACTTGTACTATACTATTATACTATTTCAGAATCTTTAAAGATCGATTTACAATAATATAATGTAGGGATGTCCCGATCAGGTTTTTATTTACCCCGATCCGAGTCTTTAATATTTAGTATCTGCCAATACCGAGTCCCGATCCGATACTTAGCCCTAACTTATATTTTCCTAGATTATACAGCTGCATTAAGAAAAAATTAACTGCGTCCAAGCTGTTCCTTAATAGGTTTTTTTTATTTTGTTGAAACAAAGTAAATACTTTCACATGGCTCTTTCTTATTCTGCATATGCTATTGCAACATTGATTTGTTTTTTGTTTTTTTACAAAAACAACCAAGTAAACAAAGTCAGTAACTAAACCCTGATCCTCAACCACGGCGATGGGCTGGTTATCCAGTTCCCTTCTCTGTAATATTTGTGGCCATGTCGCTGTCTCGAGGATATTTCTCTTTCCTTTTGAAAGTATCCGTGAGTGTTTGTTGCTTCAGTGCCTTTGCCTGTATTGCTTGAGTCAACTCGTTATATTCCTTTGAGTGTTTGTTTTTTATGTGCTGTATCAAATGTGTAGTATTAAATGCAGCTCTTTTGTTAGCCCCTCGCGACACAGTGGTATTGCAGATGTCACTGCTTTTGCTTTCTAATTTAAAATATGTCCACACTGCAGACGTTTTATCCACAGGGTTGCCAGAGTAACGTTGCGCACGTGTCTGCGTTCTGCCACAAACTGCGCTCCGTTTACAGCTGAGGTAAAAATAATCGGGCTCGGGTCCACGTTCAAAATTGCCGATCCCGATCAGTGAAATTTATTTTATTCCAAAATAAAAATCGATTTCGTTTAAAATATATGACACTTGATCAAAGATGCTTAAATGTTATAGAAAAAACAAAGTAACACTCACAGAATCATCAGCCAAAGAGACTCTGCAGAGCTCTGTGAAAGAACACAACCAGTTGGTGTCATATAAAGAATGAATATAGTGTGAAAAAACAAATTGATAGAGAAGGTAGAACAGAGTAGAACTGACCCTCTGCTTGTCGTAGTTTATTGAGGGCCTCTGTAAACTGTCCTTGGCCAATCAGAGCGCAGGCAGCATTGTAACACAGCTCATACGTGGACTCGGGAAGACCAAGATCTTCCTGCAAGAGAAAATACAATACAACATCTTAAGAAACATAAAACAAAAACACAGCAATTGGCCTTGTGACACTTCCTGGGATATTTACACAAACATATCCAGTACGAGCTTGGCTTCTTTCTAATTCATACTAGTTAAAAACATTAAAAAGAGTAGGTAAACATATAAAGCATAAAAGACAAACTACGGTCAACATCACAGGTATCAAAAAACTAAACATGTTAATTTTGTAGAGGAGTGCTTACCAATGGAGCATTCTCCCACTGACTCATAGAAGCCACCACAGCAGCAAGGTTGGTCTTCCTCTCCTCCTCGTACTCATCCTGGGAGTTCCTGATCAGATCTGTGTAGACGGACTTGCAGTCATCGTAGCGCTCCAGTCTGTACAACTAGACGATAAAAAGACAGACAGCTCCAGTCAGCAGAAGAATAATGTCAAACATCACAATATCACAGATATTATGGAGAAAATGTGTTTTTGTGAGATGCTCCAGAAAACAACTTCACAAATTAAAATCATGCAGTAATAATACAAGTTCCCTCATGGTCAGACGGCCTTACCACTTGACCGTAGAGCTCCTTTAGCTTGTCTGTTTGTTCAGCGGCACCTTCAATGGTCTTCAGGGCACTTTCCACTCTGTTCAGCCGGTACTCGCAGTACGCCTTCTCAAACACAACATCACTGAGAAATCAAAATAATTCTAATTAGGACAAAGTGCCAACTGCAAGGTGATTAACAAGTTATTTGTTACTTGCATATGTACAGCACAAAAATAACTATTTTAACAGTTATTTCAGCATCATACATGTGCCATTATTTCATGTGAAACAAGCCTGGAACTACCGTTTATTTTCATTGATTATATTTTGATTGAAAATTGTTCAAATTTGATAATATCAGAAAAAACGTCCCTGCTTTTCCTCCTATGGTAACAGACTATCAGCTGATTTGAAGTTTACACATACACTTTGTTGTTTTAAGTAAAATTCAAGCCATTTTTGTTTTGTTTATTTTGAGTTTGTATGCAAGTATCCATGCTATCTGCTTGTATCCATGTATGGCTTATATTATCTATTGCTTCATACTATAAAGCACTTTGAAATGGTTTTATAAAAGACTGTGCTCTAAAAATAAACTCACTTGAGTAATCACTAAAACATTTAGTCTGCATATAAATGGTCAAGATTGTCTTGTCTGTCCAGCAGTCCAAACACACAGATAGTAAACTCTAATATTTGAGAAGCATTTTCTATTAATTGATTATTCAAAACCTTTGCCAGTTAAATTTCAGTGTATCTACTGTCTCTACAGATGATTGTTCCAGTGCCAATATTAAGAACGCACATTATCAAGCAATAATCAACACATTTAAGAGTTGTAAACAAGAGAATAACCAAGACAAGTAGCTGATTACCTGCCGAGCAATTTTGAGTGGGTGTTCATGACATTCAGCGCCTCTTTGAAGGTGCCATTCTGAATAAGGCAAACAATTTTACAGTGAAGGGCCGTCACATCATCCCTGTTTTCGTGCAAAACTGCAACAGAAGATGAGACACACACATATAGCAAACACTTAATTAGTAATGCAGATTAAAGAACACAGTACTGACTGAAAACAGGAGAATTAAGCGTTTTCCAAAAGGGTGACAGCTGACTGAAAGCTGATTAGCTGCCCACCATGATAAGTTAGCTGTAATGCTAGGGACACGTCACTCATCAGGGCGCATTTTTGGGGCATAATATTATTTTAACTCTCCACATAAAACCTACATAAACCAGTTAGCTTTGTAGCTGCATCACTTCAGTATACTATAATGAGTGAATGTTTGGTACACGAAGCTAAGTCGGTGTTTGTGAGACCTGAGAATTAGGTGTCTAACTGCGGTTAGCATAGCCACATGCTAACAGCTGGTCATGCAGCTGGCCCTAGCTTAGCTAGTGAACTCCGCTAACTGGAGCCACGAGAAACGGGCCGGTCTGTCTACTGTCTGACCGCAGCTCCAGTTCCGTCTGAGGGTAACGATGGAAGATACGAATGCCTACTTTTAGTCAATGCTTTCAGCGCTCTTGTGAAGTCTCCATTCTGTCCGCAGCGGTTCACTTCGGTCCACAGCGAAGCCACCGAGACCCCCGCATTCGCCATCTTCGCTGAATGAGCTCTGACGGGACCGCGGAAGCAGAAGGTGAGCACATCCGGATTAACAAAATATGTATTAATAAATTAATTTAAAAAAAAATAAATGCACAAACTGACGATTACCGATATGCTACGACGTGTTTTGGGTGTTAATAAAAAACATTAGATATTGAAGATACACGCTAGCTTGAGGATTTCTTACTTGGCTGTGACGCAGCAAATGATGCCTTCACTGCCGAAGAGCAGCCGTAAAAGGCACAACCGTTGTGCTGCAGCAGTTAGTGTTGTTACTAGGGAAGTTTTCTACACATTAATGCAAATACCTCAAGACTAAATCCACTTTGAGACATTTGAAAAACATTTGAAAACCCTTGAATAAGTCACTGAAACTTGTTAATGATGTTTTCATGACTGAATATGTAAATTTGAGATAGCCCAGTTTTTTTTTTTAAATTTAAAGTCAGATTTCTTTATTTTAAGTATTTATTTTTTGATTTCTGTTATTCCTGTAAATTGTTCTGTTCTTGCTCGACATTAAGGAAGAAGATTTTTATCGGTATGATATGAAGATGTGTAATGCATGTTTGTATTTACTTTACTATTTAAAAAGTTTTGACAATGTTTTATGCATTTTTGCCTGTATTTGACAAGTGATATCACACATACTTGTACTGTTTCCTCCACTACATTTTGTTAATCAAGCTCATACGTGGACTTGGGAAGACCAAGATCTTCCTGCAAACGAAAATACAATACAACATCTTAAGACACATAAAACAAAAGCATGGCAATTGGCCTTGTGACACTTCCTGGGATATTTACACAAACATATCCAGTATGAGCTTGGCCTCTTTCTAATTCATACTAGTTAGACATTAAGAAAGAAGATTTTTATCGGTATGATATGAAGATGTGTAATGCTTGTTTGTATTTGCATTGCTATTTTAAAAGTTTTGACAATGTTTTATGCATTTTTGCCTGTATTTGACAAATGTTAGTGATATCACATATACTTATACTTTTTCCTCAACTACATTTTGTTAATCACGATTTTACATACAAATTATAGACATAGGTTTAAAATGTTTTTTTTTTTTAAAAAAATAAATAAATTAAACTACCAAACAGTATAGAGTTTTTATCTGTGTGATCAGAGTGTATTTGTAATATTTCCGATAGTCCATGAAGGCAGCAGTACAGGCAGGGTTGGAGGTTCGGTCGGACTCGACGGCCGAGGAGGGGGGCACTGTTGTCATTCGTCAGGGCTGTGTGTCGAGCTTTTGTCCAGGAGAAATGGCTGGGATTAAAGGTAAGACATTTACACTTTTTATTTCGTTTATAACGCCTCTGAAATCCGGCTCAGTTAATATAACTGTGTATGAATATCCTGAAGAGAGATGGATGCGTTGGTGATGTCCAGCTAGCTAACGGTAACGTGAGAGTAGTTAGCCGCAGGGCCAGTACACTCGGTAGCATGTAGCTGAATAGCCTGCATTCACTGGGCTAGAAGGAGGCGCTACTTAGTCAACACAATTAAGCGCACATTTGCTTCAGCTAGTTGAGACTACAGCCCTGTTATATTGCTATTACTATTATAATACAGTATTTAATGCAATTCCCTTTGAGTTGTATAACAACGTAGTAGTTACCGTTATAATGCTAATGCTAGCCGCACCTGACTTCAGTAATTACTCAGCCGCTGACTGAGATGCTGTGCTTGTTCCAGTGAGCTGCCGGGATTAATTGCTGTTAACAAGCACTCACATTGACTGTATTACATTCAGAATTAAACATGAGCTCCTGATGGCATGGCTTAGCTGGCTAATGTAGCTGTTACACGTGAAATCAGCTGATTCATCACATGATAGCTTCAGTAGCCAGGGGCCCTGCTGCTGCTAAGATGTGATTGAGGGTCTCTGGATCAACACGCACACATTGAGAAAGAAGCTATGTGACTTTATCCATGCTGATATCCTCCCTTCTGTCTGTGTTGTAGCTCTCATCAGCCTGTCCTTTGGAGGGGCCATTGGCCTCATGTTCCTCATGCTAGGATGTGCCCTCCCTGTGTACGAGTAAGTACCACCAGCACACACCCTGTGAGCCTGCTAATGTGTGTGTCTGAAGGACACTGTTCATACTTGGCACTCAAACACACCTTGGGTGATCCCAGATCAGGTTAACAGCTTTAAATGCATGGCTGGATTATCCTGCATGGGGGCTCCAGGTCATAAATGAACTGCTGGGTCCTGAATACAAACTGCCACATGAGACAAAGACAGTATTTCCATCTTTGTGAACAATAAGCCCAGTTCCTCCCTGTTTCTGTTGTTTAGTACTTATATTGTGGAATATGACGTGGCCCCCAGCTTGATTGTGTTGTGGTTTGTGATGGATTTTCAGTGTCAGAGGCTGCAGAGGTGGTTGTTGAAGAAATACTAATGTGGAACTGCTGGAAAGATCATAACACTGGTTCTTCTATGCAGTAGAAAGACACAACTATTTTTGAAATAGGTGCTACATCACCAGATGAAACAGAGAATACGGGTGGTGGTATTCCCTTTGGCTCAAAAGGAAGAAAGTGTACAACAACCAGAATGCACTGGACCGATGAACACTCCCGCTGTTGGGTGACGTACTATTTGGTTTTCGCTGGGAGTTTGCTCTAAACCAGGAAAGAGTAAGGCAGTAACAAACAATATTGTATTGTATCTAAACACTGGACTCAAATATGTTTTTAAAGGTGAGATATAGACAATGAAAAAGACCGTGGCTCATTTTTGGTCACCAGAGTCATCAGAGTTCTTTCAGCTTCCATTTTCACAGTACAGAAACAATATGGGGGCCATTTCCAGTTCATGATCTTTTGCTAAAATATGTTTCTGAAAACATTTTAGGCAATAAATGGGCAGTTTAGTAACAGAATCTTGGTTTACAGTTTATCAGCATTGCCTAGTTTTGACAGTTTGATTGGAGTTTGGTGAGACGCCCCTCACTGGATCCAAGAGAGAGAAAGAGGGGCGGCTCTTGATCTTGACACTCTACAGGAGCACAATTTTTGATGATAAAGCAGGACGCCCACCTGCGTTTAGTTTTGTCGCCCCTCAATTGCGTCATATCCCTTTTACCCTCTCTGGTTTCTATAACTTCTAAAGAACAGATGGCGATACAACAGATGATACGTCGAACAAGCTAGCAAGTTACTCTGTTGCTTACTATTGTTTGTGTCTCCTTATGTTATTGTTTTGACTGAGAGACTCTTGCAGTGTATGAAATTACCACTAACCCATAGTCAAACAGAAAAACTTGGGCTTTTAGCTCACTGGACGGTTGCCTGCTTTGTATGTGCATGAATGTACAAAAACATCAAAGATCAATTCAGGGTGGAATATAAGTATATTTCTGAGATCGTGTCAAATGAGAGCCTGGTTTATTTGAAACACACCACACCTCTCCAGTGTAGTTGCATACAGTTGATTTGCCTATTCAAATCAAGTCTGACTAGGTTTTTACAGTCACTGCATGAGACACATGGAGCTGCTGCCTCAGAGCAGGCTGTTGTAATCCAATCTCATTTGCATTTCAGCCATTGTCATCATACGAAATGACAGCCTCAGCTCTCCAGAATGTACTGGAAGATGGTGGTTAGAAAATCAATTAGTGATGATTATTAGCAGAGCCTGACTGATATTATCAGCTAATTTTATCTTATCACAGATAAATCATGATCTGTAGCCAGCCAGTGAACAAAAAGAAATGAAGACTGAAGCTAATTTAATTATAGGTTTAATGTTAAAAATTTGCTGTTCTATATTCTGTTACTGTTAGCTGTAAAATGTCTTGTATCTTGGCCACAACACCATGATAAGTGATGTATTTATGTAAAAAAATATTGCTGGATATATGATCAGGTTTTTATTGGTTATGTCAAGTATTGGTAAGGCTGCATCAATATATAGTTAATAGGTTGTAGAAATATGGCTCCTTCCTCTTATAGCACATCTGTGAAGTTCGATAAAGTGCTGAGTGCTGAACAGTCTTGGACCCTTTTTTCTTCAGTTCACTTAACTACATTTTTCTCTCTTTTCACTCTCTGCAGCAAATACTGGCCTTTGTTCCTCCTCTTCTTCTACATCCTCTCTCCCATCCCTTACTGCATCTCGCGGAGGGTGGTCGACGACACAGACTCGGCCAGTAACGCCTGCAAAGAGCTGGCCATCTTCCTCACGACGGGCATTGTCATTTCAGCCTTCGGCCTGCCCATCGTCTTTGCAAGAGCAGAAGTGGTGAGTTACAGCAGCTTCTTAGTGCTTCATATTACTTTCATCACTTCCTGGAAAACTGGTAATAGAAAGCATCTATAGAGTGAACCACAACAGATTTTGAAATAGTCCACATCTCCCATCTTTAACCTCAAACATTACCTCTTAATCTGTCAGTTTTTGTAAGACACTGTGACCCTGTTCAGACCTATTATTATCTGTCCTAAGTGATCTGATCACAAGTAGACAGCTCTAAGTATAGGTGTGATTGACCACAAGAAACATTGAGGATGCATTTGAGATCTGATCAGTCAGACCGCATATTTAACTAGAAACTGCAATATCTCCAGATTCCCTTGAAAAATTGCACAATTTAAAAAATTATTGACTGGGAAGAAACTTTTTTATGAAATGGCTATGGCAAATTATGAATTCATTGTGCCCTCTTGTAAATTTGGCATTAAATGCATGACATTAAGTTTTTTCTTTTCTTGAAAAAAGTGTTGGTTTGTCATCACTGGACCATCCTGTCTACTTTTATTGCATTTTACCTGCCAACATTTAGCAGCTGTTTCAACTGATTTCACCATTTACACTACATTTATGAAAGAAGACAAGATTATATGGATGGTAAACATGTCAGATTTTACAAATACAGTAAGAAGTAACCTATATAGTTGAGTTCTTTGTTCCCCATAGAGAAAGACCCCAGACTCCCTTAAAAAATGCTAAAGTTTGTGAGTTTTTGAGGTACGATAAACTTTATAAACCTTTCTAAATACGTCTGACAAATTCTGAACTATTTTAGCTTTCGTATAAATTCAGCAACGGTTATACATTAAGAAATTTCTTTCTCTGTGTAAAAAACCTTGTGTCTGTTTGTCCTAGTGATGTAGATGTTTATTTGCATATAGAGCAGGGAAGGGATCAAATCACTCAGGACGGATGTTAATACCAGGTCTGAACAGGCTCTCTCTGTTTATTCTGGTGAAACACACCCACTTTTTTACTCTCTCTCCTCATGTTTACAAGAGCTTAATTTAATTACAGAAACAATATTGGCCCCCGACAAATCCACTATTTACTCCATTTACTCCAGCATTTGCCAAAAATTAGATGTTAAACCAGATGTTATTTGGCCTTTTTAAAAAACAAACTATATAATAAAACTATATATTTCTAACCATTTTTTAGTATAAATGTCTTCATTAGGAACCGATGGGTGTCAGCCTTAAAGCCGTAGACAGGGAAGAGATGTCTGTAACCAAAAGATTTACAGTATTTCTGTTTTTAAGGGTTATCTCTGCCTCCCCACCAGGTTTGGTTTTGGCAGCCGATGTAGAAGCAGGCATACTAATTTGACAAGGAAGAATATTAAAATAAAAAGTGAAAGCAAACCAGCGAGACAATTAGTAAAAATTACTTTAAAAAATCATGTTTGTCTCCCTCGCTGACAGATGCTCCAGCTGCAGCGAGGACATGATTAGCATTTAGCTCCTGGCTGCTGTAAACATCCCTTCTTGCTGTGTGTCCTGAATACACAACTGAGGAGCAGCGTGTGGAAATGATTCTGTAAACTGTTGCTGTTGACACCCACTTGATTTTGGCCTAAATATGCTGTGCAGTCTGGCAGCACGCAGGCAGCATTTGTTAACCTGAATTATTGATGTGTTGGTTTACAGATCGCCTGGGGGGCGTGTGCGCTCGTGCTAACGGGTAACGTAGTCATCTTCGGGACCATCCTGGGCTTCTTCCTGGTCTTTGGATCCAACGACGACTTCAGTTGGCAGCAGTGGTAAAACAGCAGAGAGGGGGACCTTAGTCTGAACTGTTTTTATTAGCGTTACAACTTATTATTATTATTATGGTATTACTGTTTGGTTCTTGTTGTTGTTATTTATATGATGACCGCCCATCCATAGACTCACACCAAACCAGTGCAATACTTTCTTTTTTTTTACCGCCTGCATCATATTGAACTGACACGTGTGGGATGGAAAATGCTGACTTTGAGTTGGATTGTTTTCTCATTTTAGTTTCGCTCTCTGACTTTGGCTCTCTGACTGTGTTTGTCAGTTTTCTCCATTTGCGTGTCGAGCATTGTAAGCTGTCGAGCGCTGGTGAACAAATACGTGAAAAAGATTCTGATTGATGTCGAATAAGACTTAATCTGACCAAACAGGCAGGGTCATACTTTGTCTGGGCTCCGTTCTCTATTTAGTAGACACACTGGAAGAAGCTTTTACTTCACTCAGTTGAGTGTAAATCAGCAGAAAACTGATGGAAAATCTGTACAGCACAAGCTCAGATTTCACCAATCCTGATGACAAAGAGGTCCATTTCCAGTGGGCACGGGTGTTATTGATTGAAACTGTGTCTATTTTTTATTTTTGTCACAATGAAAGGTGAAAATTCAGCTGAAAGAATGCAGATTTTTAATTAGTTTTCTGCTAATGTTGCTAAGATGTGAAAGCAAACAAGTCTAAAAGATCACTGTCATCCTTCAAACCCTGTTACATGTGTAAATGTGATTTAAATCCAGCCGTATGTTCTTTCTTTCTGTTTGAAGGTTGTTTTTTTTTTAATGTCTGCACTCCATAAAAATCATTTGTCATCACACTTAATAAGGAGACAAGGTTCAGGAGCAGTGAGAGGAGAGGATTCATTCAAACGTCCTCACCACCACCGCAGAGATCAAATTAAACTGACTTGGTGATTTCCCAGGTGCCAACTGGATGCAGGCTGCTTATTCACCCTGTTTTTTTTTGCACATGATAGCTCGTACCTCACTCTCAGTATGGGTAAGCCTCGCCTCGTCAGGTCAAGACAGCATGGAAAGCCGTACAGTAGCCGCCAGCTAGCGTAGGATTAGCTCGAGGACAGCAGCCTTGTTGGACGCTCAAGCCAAGCCAAGCTAAGAATATAAAGGCCTGGTTGGTCACTAACAGCTCTTAAGCTTTTCAATGTGACTCCTTCAAAATAAAAGAATCCAGCGTCTATGCTCAGTGTTAATGTCGTATTTCTCTCTAGAAGCACACACCGTCGCATTTCCTCACACCAGCATTTTCATGATACAAACACTGTTATGTTTTATGATTTGTTTTGGAGAGTTTCTATGATCTCTGGCCTGTGGGAAGGAAAGTTTGTACACTGGTTTGCTTAATCTGTTGGCAGCTTTGGGATCAGCACAGCCTGCAGTCAGTCAGGTGCTGCCCTCCTGTCGGCTGTTTAACTGCATTAGTGGAGGCTAAACTAAAGGAACTTAGCGTCTGCTGCCTCGTTGAAGCACTGGTGTGTTGAGTGTCTACTATTTCCTGTTTTTTGTTTGATGGCTCAGTTTGAATATGTGCTCTCTGGAAGATGATTTAAATGGTACTGAAGTTCTATAATTTGTTTAAAATGTGACTAATAATTTCAAGACAGCCCAGGTGATTCTTTCCAGTTGTTAGTAGTTCCGTAGGTAGCTTTATGGCCTTTCGACAAAGCTCATAAAGTAACGTACCTTTGAGTGAATATAGCTAACAAAAGGTTTTCAAACTAGAAAGACAGAAAAAGCAATTAAATACAGTCCATGTAGCTGAATTAAACAAATACAGTACAGTGCAACACTAACAGTTGATCTGAAGCACAAATTAATATTGAATGATGAAATAAGGACTCAATTAGATGACAGTGGTGAGACGTAAATTGTTATGTTATTTGGTTGAACTGACCCTTTAATGTTAAGGAATCATCTACTGAGGGTAGGATGGATTTCCATGCAGAGCAGATTTCCAATGATAGATTATAACACTCATAATATCCACATGTTTTGTCCCACAGCGTAATTTCTACTTTCAGAACAACATTTTCTGACTTAAAATCACAAATACAGTAAATAAAACTTTTAAAGGAGTAGTACAACATTTGAGTACATTTTCTTTCAAGAGTTAGATGAGAAAATTGCTGATCTGTAGCATATTTGACATTGTGCAGTACCCTGTAACGAAGACGCTTTACTACGCTGGATTTATTTTTGTTTTGTTTACACTGAATCAAACCATGGCGGCATAATGATGCCCCATTGTGTGGTTTTTGGATAGCATACCGCTGTTCCACAAGAGGCGTAATGTGTAACACGATAAATGTAACATTTTACGTACGCTTCAGGCAGCACTTTCTAAACAATGGAATAACAACAGTCATTTACCCTGTCTGTTTTTATGGTGGGTCTCTGACTCTTGGTATAAGCCTGATATTGGGCGCCTATTTCACGTGACATTCCCTTCTTCCTTCTGCTATCTGCGTGTTACTGTTTCAAAACCCCGCCGCTACAGGAGACAACAACAACCATCTCTGAGGTAACAACCTACATGCAAAACATGTGCATGTGCCCCCACCGACACTGTCTTCTCATATAACTCTCATCTAACAATTGGTTCCTTCTGCCTGAATCACACTAACAGCTACACTTTCTAAAGAAGAACAAAAAGTTCCCACATTAATTAAAAACTGTGGGAAGCAGAAAAAAACAAAACATTGGAAATCTGCCTCAGGAGCCGGTCTCTAAAAGCACTAACCGACATCTGCATTAACACTTCACACTCAGCTATAATATTTTTGTACTTCCTCATCTGTCACATGACTCTTCCAGAGATCACAAACTCAGTGAAGGCAGCGATTGTATTAAAATGTATTTAACTAAGTTACTGAATATTGAAAACTACTGACATGATTTGTGCATATTATAATGTGACACTACTCTGAATCTAAACGAACGTGAACATGCTCCCAGCAGTAGATTTACCCACTGGTGGTGGTCTGTAAACCAGTCTGTGTTTGGACAAGCAGGGTAACTCCATATTGTGTTCCCGTATGACGCTATGTTTTCCGTTTTCTCCCTGATGTGAAGAATCTGGTCTGTAGACAGGTTTTTTTCTCTGTTTCTGTTTTAAGAGAGATGTTACGCTGTGTTTCTCACACGTTTGGGGGGATATTGTATTTATTTATTTCATGTACAACGCCATTTTCTATCTACAACTTTTGTGTTCAAGAGGTAGAAGTCAGCATGGTGGTTTTCTTTTTTTTAATAAATGCCATTTTTGAACATTCTCTCCTTTGAATGACTACAAATGCATTTGCTCTGCTGCTGAGACTGGATCAGATCAGACACACATGCTCACTGTGAGACTTCGACACCTGACGGGAAATAAACTTAACTGATATCATCGGCATGGCCTATTTAGTTTGTCCTGCTGGTGAGCGGCACTCAGGAGAATCAGCACGTTTCTAGACAGAAAGAATAGAGTCAAAACATCTCAACATGTCAGGCGGAATGGAGGTGAGGATTTTTGATTCTGAAGGGAAGTCAACTTGATTTTCACCAATTTACTCGTTGTTTGAAAGGGTGCTGGAAATCCTTGGTGTATTCAGAAGTGCTTGGAATTGTAACTGCATTACTTTAATAATAACAACACTTTAATTTTGGTACGACCAAGTCTACTTACAGACAGGTGACACATTTTTAAATGTGAAACTTGTTTTGTGCTTTCCTTTAATCTGGTACCCCTCTGTCGATATAGCACAATAACATCTGATATAATGTGACGAAGTCAAACACTCATTTTGAGTACAGTATATGTATATAAATATGTAAGTTATTACATCTGTAAGGTGCCTGAAAAGCTTAAATTTCCCTTGAAAAGTGCTTAAATTTGACTATGGATAAAGGTGTACGAACCCTATTTCAGAAATTGCTACATGGTTGTGGCTCTAGCAGGAAGTTTGAACATCTCTTTATTATTAGGTTTAATTTGGGTGGATAACTACCTTTATGTAAACAACAACTAAATGTATTTCACAAAGAAATTCATTATAACATATTTATATGTACAGTATACAAAGTAAGAAAACAAGGTTTTCCTGACAGGAGACTGGGAGGAGCAGCTGTGTTTTGTCTCCCTCTGCTGGTATAAATATAATAGTAACTGGAACAGCAGCATGCAAAGTTAAACACACTGTCAACACCTCTATGAGAAGAGAGAAGAAAAAGATCCAAGTGAGAAAATGTCTCATTTATAGACATGTTTGGCACCAACGAGCCCCAACTTCACACTAATGAGAACATTTAAAAAGTTAAAACCGTCTCTTCTTTTATCACCAAAACTTTTTACTGTTTTTTATTATCACTTTACATTTTTTGTTGTGCTTCATAGGTGTAATAATACAAGTACACAGCATAGTGTACTTTTTTAAATTTGTAATGTGTTTCTACTATCAAGCAAGAAAACAAAAAGTCCCTGGGATGCTGCTGTGCACCATCCTGATACTGAATAAATAGTTAAACTCAAATAGTAACAAAGAAATCTCTGGGATACATTACGATCTTTAAAGGAATAATTCAAAAATTTATAATTAAATTTACAAAACACAGAGAGCATGTATCTCCACTAAGGCAGCACAATTCACTGCAAAATCTGCATCCAGATCTGGATCTGCATTACAACACACACACAGACAGCGGTGGAGGAAATATTCAGCTCCTTTAGATAAGTACCACACTGTAAAGTAATATAATAATAATATATAATAATACTCTTACAATTAGAAGTCCTGCATTATAAATGTTTCTTTAGTAAAAGTGTGTATAATTAAAGATAATCACAAGAATCTACTTAAAAGTAAAAAGTACATGGATTAAAAGTAAAAGTACTCAAAGCAGAAAAATATTTCCTGTGACTGTTTATCTATTATGTATTACATCAGTAGATTATTATGACTCATACAGGATTTTACCATTGTAGCTGGTTGAGATGGAGCTCATTTTGAAAGGGACTGCGACCGATCTTTTTTTTTTTTCATTTCATTTCATTTTCTGTTTTTTTTGTCCAACCAATGGTTCAAAACTCAAAATAGTAAAATAATTGAAATAAAAAACAGCAAATCCTGGCATTTGAGAAGCATGAACTGTTTTTACATGAAAATATTCTGTACATGCAAACTACTGCTACACAATACTGACACATCCGATACAAACAATACAAGCTGTTATTAAATGTCAGTGGTGTTTTCCTCTGTAAAACCTTTCGTGCTGATCTATATTATAAAAGAACTAACCTGAGGCTGCTGCTTTTGAGATGCTTCGCCTGCCTGACACAACATGCCCGACTCTCTGCAGCTCTCTTCTGCAGGATTCACAGCCTCCGGGCATAAAAACTATATTTGCATATAACATAAGATCAAACCTTCAATTTGTGCATAAAAACAAGTGACGGGGTTCCTATTTGTTCAAGCAGCGAGCCAAACAAAACACATCAGGCCTTAACACACACACACATAGAGCAGCAGCACACCTCCATGTTATGACAACAGACGCTCAGATTAATGCTTAAACTTGCCCTCTGACGGCATGCTTCTTTAGGACACACACACTTCATGTGCAGGAGAGTAAAACACTGTCCCGTCTGACCTTATGGGACACACCTGCTGTGCCCTGAGGATCATGGGAAGGTGGAAGAAGCTTTAGATCGAAGAGAGAAATTCAGACTCAGACGAGCATGAAGAGGTTTTTCAGAGCTCACCGGGACGAGGACTACAGTCAGATCCAGTATCTGACGGCCAAGTGCACCCGGCTGGCTCATGATAAAGGTAAGACGAGGAGGTCGGGACTCTGACCTCTGAGGGGAGAGTTACACATTCACATGTTACTGGAGGTTACTGGTTCAGACTGGTGTGAACTGCCATTATTCCTGTCATGTTGTTTCTGTCTCTAATTCACATCTTTTTTATTAATGTTGCCTTAAAAAGAAAGTTACAAAGTCTCAGATTATATAATAAACTGTACGAGAGAAATGTGATCTAATGTAATGTATAATCTAGGACATACAGTACTGTAGTAACTTCACACCTCTTGCTTTTTGTATGTGTTTATGCTTCATGTTGGCTGTCAGTAGTAGGATAAGCATGTCTTTAGTATCTGTGAAACTTTAGCATTTTGTTGTTTGAGTGGATAATATAAATTAACTTGGTTCAAACATGAGTTGAAAGTGAAAATGTGCCTCATAGACTGTAGACATGTGCGTCTGGTTGTATTGCCTTAATGGTGTCGGGGTTAATAGGGAAGAAACAACATTTAATAGAGTTATCTGATGAAAACTGTTAGAATACACCACAGTGACATCATCGACTATATCGTAGCTTCAACGTAGAGAGAGATGTATGATAAGGAAATTATTATGGAGAACAACAAGGGAAATAAAACACTTTTACTTTCTTTGTTGTGTGTTTTTGAGAGTGATTTTTCAGGTTGTATTCACGTAAACTTTCCAGTTTTCTTTTCTGGTTTTTTTTACTGACTGATTTTAAATTTCTTTAATATTGTGAGTGTTAGGGGTAGACCGATTATCAGCCCTGGCCGATATTCAGCATTTTTTCAATTATCTCAATACTCAAGTAAATTACCTCAAAATTGTACTCACCCTAAAATCAAAAAATACATAGTGCTATTTCTCAATCTAGGTTAATGTGCTGTGAGCTGCTGGATTCTGGTGACATCTCTCTGGCCAATATCTCCAAAACAATAAATCTAGATGGATAAATAGCACCACTGGTAAAGGAAAAATATGTTACTGTCCCTTTAAATAACCACACTATAATTATGGACTACACTGACAATGTACATATTTGTAATTCAAACTGTCAGTTCTGTTTGTCAAGGGTTTCTTTGTTAAGGAGCAAACTGTAGTTAAGATAAGAAACCAAGCGGGAAGAGACGAGGACATGGGAAGAGAGACTATAAAAACATAAAGAAATCTGACCTTTATCAACCTCTGCTGATGATTCGAAAGAGATCTAAGAGAAATGTGTGTAAAAACTATATTAGAGACACTAAACTCCGTCGTGACAGCAGTGTTGAGGTGACGTGGTGGGAATGAGAGGAAAGTTTTTTGCCAGAAGTGTCAGCGGCTGACATACAACCCCACATTTAAAGTGTTATGGTTTCAAACATTATTTTAAACTGTGGGTAGTAAAAACACACTTTTTCATGTCCAAGTGGCACACAGTCAGCAGATCTTCTGTTTTTAATGAAAATCAGTCCAACCCTGACTCTGGTTCTGTTCTCTGTGGCTGCAGCAGTGCTCGACGGGGAGTTCCTGGTGTCCAGAGACCGGGAGAGGAAGCTGCAGCATGATCTGGAGGCTGCGACCGCTCGACTCCGTCACCAGGAGCAGCTGAACATGGAGCTCAGGATGAAGCAGGATGAGCTCATCAGCAGGATCCACCAGCAACAGGTGAACTGGGTTATAAGATGTCTGTCAGAGGTTTAAGCTGATCTGTAGGCAGGAAGAAAGAAATAATATCATTATTTGTTTTTTTTACCAAAGCAAGTCGAGGTCGTTTATCTAGTTATGTTACAACTTTCTCTTAAGCAGCTATTCATAACCTTTTTTTTTTTTTAAACAGCTAGTATCTAACTCTGTCTGCCATTTGGTGCTAGAAATGTAGAGTAGAGCCTTCTTTTCTGAAAAAGCTGCATGCTTCTGCTGAAAATGAGATTGCTGAGATTGAACCAGACAGTAAATGTGCCATAAAACCCAAAACTATTAGTTAAAAAAGACTTAAAAAGCTCCATAGAGCTGCAGATTTAGCTGATAGCTTTCACCAAAACAACACTCAGCTCTATTTTAACCTCCAGTGTTCGTGTGGCAATTACAGGCTTGTTTGGAAACACTTACCTGAAGGAGTGATTTTTTAAATTTGTGTCATTTCATCTTGTAGTGTTTAACCTCATTACAATCCCATAATTTAAATCCATGTAGCCATGACGATACCAGAGGGCCACCTATGCTGCAATTACTGAAATTACACTGGAATTAGGCTACCAGTAAGTGCCAGTGTTAACATACTGTAAATAGGGAGGTTTTGGCAGTGGTTACCAACTTTAAGGGTTTTTGGCTCCTCGAGTTTGATTGAAGAGAGATTTTATTCTTTTCTCACGCTGCACGATTTGAATACAATTAGAGGAAAGATCCAGTCATTCATAGGATATAATGTGTAACATTTCTACATTAAAATGAGTTGAAATGTTGAGTTGTACACTTACCTAATCCTGAATGTTTCCAACAATGTCCAAGCTTTCAAACCAGAGAACGTTAACTCAAGGTAACTCAAGGTAACGGTGCGTTAACTCAAGGTAACGGTGCGTTAACTCAAGGTAACGGTGCGTTAACTCAAGGTAACGGTGCGTTAACTCAAGGTAACGGTGCGTTAACTCAAGGTAACGGTGCGTTAACTCAAGGTAACGGTGCGTTAACTCAAGGTAACGGTGCGTTTCATTTGGTCGCCTGTCACCATGACTTCCTGGTTAACATCACATGATAAGTCAGTGAACACGGCAAAACATAACTTGACCTCCTCCGTGAACATTTCTGCATGAGTCACATGGATTTTCAGCCAACACATCTAATACATAAACGACTGAACAGGTCGAATGCCAGTGAGATCTCAAACGACATATAACACGGTTCCCAAAACAACATGACTGTCGCAGCGTACCAGCAGCAGGCAAACTGGACATTCGTCACACCATCGAAGTTTGGTTCGCTTTAGGCAAGAGGCAGACTTTTGGTTACACCCTGGACACAACGACGGTCTCCTGCTGCTCTCTGCTGTCATAATTACTACGGCCACTAGAGGTCGCTGCTTAACAAGAAATGTAAATATAGGTCTAATTAAGTTGTGTGACCTATGTGATCATAGTCATTTTCCCGATGAGGATATGCTGTTAATCAACACTGGCGCTTGTCTAACATCTTCAATGATCTCACGCTACTTACGTCATTTGTTTTGTTTTGATTGAGAGACCCCTAGTGGCAGAATTGACATACTGTTTGTTTATTTTGAATACAGAGAAACAAATGAGCAGCTCTTCTGGATGGTATTTTGTTAGAGATTTGGAGTGTGACTCACTCAATTTAACCACAAAGACTTGATGTAGCGTCAGGTTGGGGCTTGTCACAGACTCTTTGACCTTCTGTATAGGTGTGTTTTAATGTCAAGTGTGCACTCTGTACAAGATAATAATGCTAGGATCAGGACAGCTGCAGGGAGATCTTAAAGGGTCAGGAACTATGGAGTAATGGAAGATTAAACAGTAAATATGTGCCTTTATGGAAGCATCTGTATAAGAAAGAAATGAAGCTCTTGAATGCATTCACAAGCATGAAATAGTAGTAAAAAAATAAAGAACAATAAAAGCCATGAAGTAGAATTTTGTGTGTAAAAGCATTCTTCTAAAAAGACTCTCAGTATCTCCATGCTTCTCCCCTGCAGGACCTGGTGGAGCTGCTGCAGCAGCGTGTGGGCCTCCTGGTGGAGGAGAGCGCCCGGGACGGGGAGCTGCTGCAGCAGGTCGGCTCAGAGCTGCTGTGTCTGCAGAGCTCTGAGGTGAAGCTGGAGGGCCTAGTGGAGGAGCTGCATGCCGAGGCCCATCACAGAGCTGTTGTGGCAGAGAGGCTCCGGGCAGAGCTGCACGTGGAGGCCCAGCACAGAGCGGAGCTGTCGGAGAGCCTTCATGCAGAGCTCCGCAGGTAGGAGAGAGAATGACAGACAACAGAAGGGTTGTAATCTCAGTATGTGTTATGCATCCTTACCACCAGGCCACCATAGTCGCAAAGGAGGTTATATTTGTTAGTTGCAGTCAAACTAAATCTATAAATTTAATTTATTGTATAGATACATTATTATAAAAACAAATTAGACAAATTATTCACAACTTTTAATTTAAAAGTGTTGCACAAACCTCAACTGTGCTTCAGACAAGGACCTGTTCCAGCTCTGACTTTTGGAAGAAATACATGAATACATGTGTTAATGTGTCACACTCTTGTTTTTCTTAACCATGTTGAAATGTTGATGGTTTGATTTAAGCACATTCCTCCATGTTCCACCCAGCTGTTAAAACTGAGCAAAAAGTAAAAACGAACATTAACGCAGATAAGGCCGCAGACGAAGAAAAGAAACATTCGAATTGATAAAAAAAACAAAAAAACAACTGTAAACCTAAAGTTTGATTACCATCTCCGGCAAACTGAAGCCAAGTGAAGCCGCCACCAGCTGCTGCGAGCCCACAGAGAAGAACTTCATCTCAAAATGTTTTGTTTCAGTCTCAAGACTGAATAAATACATTGAGTTCAGAGCTGTGATTTGGAATCAGCAGAAATGTCCTCCCTGTGAGCAGCGGCGTGCCTCAATCTGCTGACTTTACATCTCTGTGGAGAGTTGGCTTAGTCTCAGAATATGTTTTCACATCATGATTCCAGACCCACAAATCAGGAGATGAAACAAATCTTAACGTCAACAGAGAAGTTCATATAAAAATTCTTATTGACTCAAATATTGAATGTATCGATACAGTCATGAAAATGATTCTCATGTGCTTGTCTGTGACTGATAAATACATACAGTAGATCTGTGGAAGAAACACCTGTAAAAATACATAAAAATGGAACATTATTGGAGTAAAGAGAAATCAAAACAACAAAGAGTTGCACTTCGACTCAAAGAATACTTTATATTAAGGTCCTTGTAATTAGTGTTACTTAAAAGATTAGAAAGCCCTTATAGGTTTTATATAAGTGTTAATAATATTGAAGTCAAATTAAACTGACTACAAGCAAAGTGATAAAATAGGTCAAATCTTTTTGTATTTGTCACCAACAGTAAGACGGTGGAGCTGCAGAGGCTACGAGACAAAAACAAAACGTTGACGAAGGAGCTGAAGGAGAAACGCAGCGCTCATCAGAAGGAGGTGAGAGAACAAAGCTGAGGACAGAAAAAAATGCAGCTCGAGGATAATATCATAATAATATTATCATGTATTATATATAATGATATAATATTATACCAAATGGCTGTAACTTGGTTAGAAAATGTTGGATGTTGACAAAAATGTATTTTTTCTGTCTGGGTTTGCAGTAAAAACACCGAATTTGACTGTTTTTTTTAAAAAAATCTGGTAAATTCATCTAAAATTAAGAATTTTACTGAGCCAGACTGAAACATCAGGTTCTCCTGATACAAATGATGTATGACACTTGATGCTGACTACCAGAAAATGGGAGGAAAAACAAAATCAAAGAAACAGTTATAGTGAAATCTGCTGCTCAGTGGTTGTAGTTCCACTTCTGTCCAGCAGATGTCAGGATTGGACTAGTTCTGCTTTGGTCTCTCTGGATGAGGATAAATCGATAAATAATGGTCTTTTAATGTTTTTTATAATGAATGTGAAGCGTTTCTCTTTGTCAAACGTGCGGCCAAGAAACGGAGCAGCACAACATCCTCCTGCTGCCAGCTCCTCCAATCAGAAGTAATGGATTAACACCGTTCATGCTTTTCTCAGGCTAGTTTAGGTCACTGTGTCAGCGAGCCAGTTAAAAACAGCGAATAACAAGTCTGATGTTCGATTTCAAACGATTAATTTCATGAAACATTAAACCTCAAGGTTCAAATTTATGTGCAGAGGCCAAATTTGACAAACTACAACCACCCCAGAGAACACAGTAACTCAGAGTTTACTGGCACCCATTTTGTATTAATGTGTGTTGATTCTGGGCATTAGTGAGACATTCCTACACACTGTCAGGATTTTTTTTTTTTTAATTTACACTTGGCCTCAAAGACTCACTCCCTCCCTGGCCTCTGTTTCAACCAGTCCATCAAACAACAGACTAAAAATCCTGGTCTACAATTATCTCTCCAAGAGAAGAAAACAAGAGGCCGCTGTGTCAGTGAGGAACTTCATGAGAACATTTATTTGTGGTGAATCAAGTCGGTGAATTATCATGAAAGTCTGGGGGGTCGGAGATTAAATCAGACCCTTTTGGATTCACTCGTCTTTCCAGATGAAGGACTTGAAAATTCAAGTCAGTGCAATCAGTCACACGTGTCCTCATTATTTCCTGTGATGTTGTCTTGTGTTTGAGGTGAGGGAGCTGCAGCAGGAGAACGAGGGGAGTCTGGGGAAACTTCAGGAGACGGCAGAGCAGTTTGAGTGGCTGTGTCAACAGCAACGCTACTGGATGTGTTGTGTCAAGAGGTCGGTACTTCCTCCCTGAACTTTTGACCTGATCGAACTGAGTTTTACAATCACACATGATGATGATTCTGATGATGATGAGCTTTCATATGTGTCTTCATTGACATTCAAGGACACTGAAGTGCCAGAAAACCAACTTTTGGAATTAGAAAAATAAAAATGACTGGTTATTCCACATGAGCAATTTCTGTATTTGTGTTTTGTCTCTTCTCACTTGCGTCAGTTGGACAGGCCTAGGCTGAAAAAATGTGGTAATCTTACGTATTTTCAGCGTAAAGGAAAAAATCAACATTTGTATTTATTCACTAACTCCTGCAACCTCAACCTCATGATGGAGAAAACAACCGTGATTAACAGTTGGATGATGGATGGGCAGCTTTACTTGTTTTTAAAGTAGTTGGCGTTAGCTAGTTAGCTCAGTTAGCCGTGCAGCTAGTGGTCTTATGGAGTGCCAATGCTCGGACTCAGAGCTTGGAGCACTGGGGGGAGTGTGAGTGTTAACACTGTGTTGTTTTTAGGGCTGGGGCAGGGAGATCAGTTAATAGGACCGCTAACTGCACAGCTAACTGAGCTAAGTAGAAAACAGCTGCTGCTGTCACTGGTCACTGTGCGTAAATACTTCTATTTCTACAGATTCAAAAACTGCCTGGTGGAGGAGAGAGAAGCTCTGCTGCGACAGGTCAGCATGTTGGAAAAGAAGGCTGAGAAACTGAAGAAGAGGTTAAACGATGACAGTCCCTCACAGAGCGTCCTCTGTCCTCTGCAGGACACTAAATGCTGTGATAGGTAAGGTAGAAAAAACAACGTATCACTGTGATAAAGCTTCACGTCTTGTGCCAGACATCAGTTCTGGAGTGTTTTAAAAACCTCCCACTGGGCGTTAAATAAAGAAAACAAAATTCCTCTTCATCTCACATCATTTTTATATATATCCCACTTTGGCCCACCCCTACATGCTTTCAGGTCAACATGAATTTACAACCCGCCTTTCTTTTCAAGCAGTATAACATGGGATGCAGATGCAGAGATTGACTTCAAGTCTCAGGTGGAGAAGTCGAACACACTGTATGAGGAGCTCTTTAACGAGGTACCACTTTAATTTTTCTCCAAAATGTTTCACAAAGTCTTGTTGTAGCCTAAATGTTCAGTGTTTTGGAATCTGTGGGTGGGAGACGCACAAACCTCAGGGGTGAAGTATTAGAGATTTATAAGGGAGGGCTAATATTCATCTGAGAATCGCTGCCAAGTCTCAGAGGAGTTACTGCGCTGTCAGTTGTTCCAGAAATTAGAGGTGCCTCTTGAACCTGGGCGGCTGAGTGTGTTTTTCTGTCTTCTGTAGATTGTTTAAAGTAAAGAGGCTTTGAGGTAACTGCAGGGGTCACCGAGAGCTCTTTGGCAACCAAACACGAAGCCAAAACAGTTCTTCTGACTTCCACAAACCTCTCATATGTGAAGGACTACAACTAATGATTATTTTTATTAACAAATAATCTACCTATTATTTTTTTATTTTGAAAAGTCAAATAAGACAAATACAGTAGATATTCAATTTTCTTATCATTCATGACAAAGACGAGCATCAAATCCTCACATTTCAGAAGTCGGAACCAGAAAATGTTTGACGTTTGCTGGAAAAATAACAGAAAAAAGGTTTCAAAATCATTTTCTTTCCATCAACTCATTCAAAAATCATGCTGCTCTTATGTGAGAAAATCTCGGTGACTCTTGGTTTTAAGAGCGACCACGTCTATATAAAAACATTTCTGGATGAAAGACAAGGACAGATCTGAAGGCTGTAATAGAAGAAGTCCAAAAACACAGGGGTAATACTCATCTGGGTGCGACTGCCAGTCGCTACAGGGGTTGTCATACAGCCAGAACTGTGAAACTTCATGGGTACTGAAAGTCTTGTCTTTGTTTTTGTCTTTAAAAAGTTTCTTGAAAGTTTTTAATCGAATCATTGGATAACCGCAGAACGTTCCTTAAAAAAGACCCAAGTGAAAGAACATCTCCTTCGTAAGAGTTTGTGGAGCTAAATGAACATCCAAATCGCCAGAATAAATGTTGGCAATGTACGTTTCTGCAAACCACAGATATGTTGCCACTTTACATTCCTTTATGTTGTGACAATGTTGTGCTTATGATCTGGTTAGGTTTAGGCACAGAAACCACTTAGTTAGGGTCAGGAAAAGATCACGTCTTGGCCTAAAATACCTGATTTTGTCGCCACAAACACAACTAAAAAACGTTCCAATGTCCCGCAAAAAACATCTGATCCTGTTGCCAAAAACATGCCACCAAATGTCTCGACATCGTGTTAAAAAATATCTATTAGCTTCATACTACTCGCCCAGCTGTTACACCAGTGCCATTATCTCCACAACTTAAAACATGAGGATATGCCAGTATTGTGTTCACAACTTGTTTCCACGGCCCCCATGTGGCCAAATAAATAGTTACTGCAGGTTTAAAAAGAGCTGTTTTCAACTGTTGAAATAATAAACCAATGCTGCCCTTTTCCTGGAGAGGACAGCCGCCTCCTTCAGGCGTATTTTGTTTCACCTATTGACTACGGTTCATTAAGATTTCAGAAAGGACCAATATCTTTAGAGTGATCAGTTCAGTGTTTTGAAATCTCTGGATTTAAAGAGACGAGTTCAGATCTCTGGGGTGAAATATGAGAAATCCAAAGCACAGAGCCAATATTCATCCAGGCACAGCTGCCAGTCTGCAGTGGGCTTGTTGTAGTGCCAGGATTTTCCCAAAAAATCTTTCAAGGGCATTAAAGTCTCATCAGTGTTTTTATTTTGTCTGTGCAGTGAATTTTAAGGAGAGCTTCATACAGCGTTCAACAGCACTGCGCAGATGACACTGCCATATCACTTTACAGCCACAAGGGGGCACATTAGTCAACCATTATTGAAATTGAATATTCTCAAGCATGGAAACTTATTTTACTGTTCAAAATATTTTATTTTTTTTATGAATGAAAACACAATTTAAGAAATGCTACAAAATCTGGGTAAGTTACTTGGCAATCTGTCTTCCTCAGAAAACAACCATTTAGGTTGACTGTGCATTTATTTATTTTTTTATTTTACATTCATTGTTGGGCGGCGACCTACAGTGGCCATTTTAATTATCATGGCAGCAAAAGAGGAAGGCAGGAGACTGAGTATAAAGAGCGACAAAGTCTTCACAGTGAGGAGGGTGGGGCGGACAAACACAGGATTTTCACCCAGGAGACTGAGTTAATTAAAATTAGTAACAAAGTTAACTTATGTAATGTACATAACGTTATTCCTAACCAAGTTTTGTTGCCTAAAATCAACCAAACTGTGACTGTATGACAACGGTCTGGTACACTGCAACTGTCGCTACAAAAGTCAAGTTGTTTTGGGACGAGGTATGCGGATGAGTTGGAGGGAGAGGGCACAATCAGCTGCTTGTTTTCATTTGATTCCATTTTTCTCTAAAGTTTGAATCACTGAAATATCTTATGACCTTTCCTTGTTGAATTAGGTCTTTACTTTATTAACCTTGCAGTAAACTGGGAGGATCAGTGTCTTTTATAAACTGGAAACACACATTTTTAGGTACAAAAACAGCTTAATCTGATCAGCCCCTTTTCAGAAATCTACAGTTTTTCAATAAAAATGATTACCTCTGAAAGGAGTTCCAGTATATTACAACTTGGGTCTTATTTTTGTATTTTTTGGCAATTCTGTCCATCAAAAATAATACCGTACACACAAACTTCATTGTGGGGATCAGAAATGCAGCAGTTATCAACACTTTGATGTTCTCATTTTGGGATTTTATTGTAGTGATGTCACCATGTTCACAGATTTCAGCAATTACTTGAGGTAGTAAAATGTTATCATAACTTAAATTATGGCCAAAATGACAAGATTAAGACACCAGAGAATGATTATTTGAATTTATGGAGATGCTTGTAATCTGAAAAGAAGCTTTGAGGGGGTTATTTGATGTCTTTATTTAATAACAGGAGGACCTCATCACAGAGAAATCACACTGTACCTCTGATATGAAGGTTTATTCATGAATCTTTAAGGGCTAAAGTGCATAAAGTCTTTGGATTTTTAGAAAACATCTACCTTTTAGACCAGTTAGTTTTAAAAAAATCTTTGGATTGGAGACAAGTGCAAATCTCAGGGGAGAAATAGAAATTCAAAACACAGATATTCATCTGAAGAGGACTGCCAGTCCCCCATGGACTTGTAGGGCTGCCAGGACATTCATAAAACTACTTCTTGGGCACAGGAGTCTGATCAGTGTTTTAGTTTTTCTGTTTGTCGGCTTTAAAAAGTTGGACGCCTTTGGGGAACTATTGATTGCAAAGCCATTTTACAATCAAACAGGAACCCCACAATGTCCCACAAAGGGCTCCTCCAGGAAGTGTTCGCAAATCCTGACAGGCTCTCAACAACGCTTCATCCTCCTGGAGGATTTTTTAGAAACCCAAAAGGTGCTCGCTTTGGGATTTTTAAAAGCTCCCCCGTCTTCGGAGTGACAAGTTCAGTGTGGATAAGAGGAAGTCTGACAGACAGAACATAAGGCTGATACTCGTGTGCTGCCAGTCCCCAGAGGAGCCGCAGTGCTGCCAAAGCCTTGAGAGACCGCTGATACTTTCTGGGCACCAGAGTCACGACAGGCCTTTTCTCTGTCTGTCTGTCGGCTGCACATGGCTTCCTCCCAAGCCGCCCGGGTCCTCTTCCAAAACAGCAGAGAGATGACTAATAATGACTGGAGGGAGGTGATTGCCTCTGTGCTTCATTCCCCTCACCTCTCACAGGCTCTGCAGTGCATTTCTCAAGATAATTATTCTGATTGAGTGCAGATGATGCAGGGTGATGTTTTTTTTTCAGCCCCTGCAGAGCTGAGACAGGGAGGAAACTTAGCTGGAGGAGCGGGGATCGCCGGAGACAGAGAGGAAATAACCGTGATAAAACGCATTACCAACTTTGTCATGATTTAGATAAACTGCAGACATGGGTGTCGGTCTGAGTTGCTAAAGAGATGAAATAGATACTGACGTCCAAATAGACAATAACGGAAATGTGGGAGTGAGTAAGTGGTAAGGTTTTGGTTATCTGCAAGACATCCATGCATCTGGCCTAAAAATGTGTAACATGTGTTTAACATTTGTTTGCGTTACTAAAATTCTGTAAAACTCTATGTAACCCTGTTGTACACCTCCAATAAATGGCATGAGTTTGCTGGGATTCCAGTTCAACTGCCTTCAAAATAGATTTCACTTTACTCTGGCCTGTCCACAAACATTTGAGTGCTGGGATTTCAAAGTCTCCAGGAAGAGCACCGGGCTTCGAAGCTCATTTTTGTATCGGTCAAACAGCCCCATGTGATGCACGGGGGCCCAAAAATACTTCTTCCCGTAAGCTTACATTGTGAAACAAGTGGCTGGAAAAAAGTGGATACATTTATGTGTGCGCCACAACCCCTGTGAAAAAGGACTTGTTACACTATCCTAATTTGGCCATTTGGAAAGTCTAGAAGAGCTGCATCGCTAAATCATTTTGTCTCTGTTCAAGTTAGCTGGCTTGGTCGGTGGAAGTCTCTAGTGCGCACGCTCCATGGGCCCCACAACATGGAAAATCTGGGTAACTTTATATCTGGGAAGTTGAGCTTTTTTGTGTCACATTAAACACATGGGTTACTTTTTCATGTCTTTTACTTCAGTCTCTCTTCCAAAGTCAATGCTGATTGAATGCTGCTCGAACGCAGACGAATGGAAAAATATTCACGCACTAACGTCCAGAGCTTCAACGTGCGTCATAGTGTTCTTCCGGGTGTCACGTCTCCATCACTGCTATTTGGAGCCAATAAACATCCATGATTACTGTTGTATCATTTGACCTGGGAATGAATCTCGATTGTACCTGTTCCCACTGAAGACAAAAGCCAGATGTGTTTGTGGGCTTTTTTGTCAAGAGTTTGCTCCATTTGTGATCTCGGCATTCTGTATGTTACTTTGTCATATAATGTCGCCAGAACTTATCCAAAAAGTTGAAACACCATTTTAATACCTACTACATCTAGCAGTGTGATCCATCTTCCAAGTTATTTTCATGATCTCACAGATTTATGCTGTTTGCTTGAAAAAATAAAACATTTGCCCAGAGTGAGACCAACAAAGCTTGCGACAAGAAGATAAGTGGATCAGCAGTTTTTAGGAAAATATTGGAATTAAATGTGTTTGCTTTTCATCACCCACCAAGTTTTACCTTGATATCTAGAAATCTTTTGACCTGCCATTACTGTATTTCTTCTCTGTTTCCTTTCCTGCAGATACTGAATGTTTATTGTCTTTGTTCATCTTCACTTACCGTTTATTTTTCTGTCCTCAGGCAGGGAGCCCTATCAACAGATACCAAAAACCTCCTTGAGGACAGAAGCCTGGAGCCAGGACTCGTCTTCTTTTTCTCTTCCCACCTTCTGCAAACCAGAAGATAACTAGATGTTTGTGTGTGTGGTTAGCTTCCAATCTTTGTCTAAAAAAACCCACAAAAACTTGGAAAAACATACCTGTGAAGCCATGCATTCAATGTTTTTCTTCCACTATTGTTAACTTGTCTTGAAAAGAATCTGCTTTCATGATATACGACTGAATTAAACTCTGTACAGTTTGCTTCTGTTCTCCTTTCTGCTGTGACACATGCACATCACATGTTCCTCAAGTCACGTCTTCCTGTAATTGTCCATTATTCAGACTTGTTAATCAACACCACTAACTAAAGCTGAAGCACCTGAGAATGTTCTCTCTTGTTGTTGTGCCAATGAGTCCTCACGGCAGCAGCTGGTACACAGAGGAAACAACAAACGTGTTGTTTAGACCAAAATGAAGCCGTGCTTGTTGACAGTCTGGTACATCTCAGATTTCCTCACTTATCACTTGGCTTTCACTTGTCAGCAAAAATTTAAAAGGGATGTGAGCTGGCTCAGATTGATGATGACAACTCAGAGGACTCAGTATGTGAACCATATGATGCACTCGTGGTGTAAAGGCAACAACAGTTTACGGACAAAGCAAATGTTTGGTCATGTTATAGTTTTAGGTAGTGTAAAATTTGTCAAATGTTGTTTTTTTATTTAGACTTTAGTCTTTCGTCAAATCCCAATTCACCGCTTGCCCCTATCACTTTGCAGGCCCCCTCCCTGAAGTATTAAGGTATGAAAACCCTCTGTTGTCAATGTATTATGGTCCTTTTCTGGACAATGAGCAGAAAACAATCTCTACCAGTTGCAGACATCTCAGTAGCTAACAAACTAGCGAGCTAACATTACATTGTTATTACTTTTTGTGTGTAACGAGGTCAATATTACCCTACATTGTAATAAAAATGATGTTGAGATAAAGGTAGGTAACTTTGTTAAAAAACGTACAGGAAAGGTTAAATGTTACATCAGGATAAAAATGTTAAAATGGTTTAACGGTACATTATAAAAATGGTTAAACAGCTATTTCATCGATGATTAAAAGGGTACGATGTAATAACTACATTTAAAAAGATGCAGAGGCATTGTTATAAATATTGAGTTTTATTTTGAAGAGTTCACGGTTGTAAAAGGAAGTGGTATTTGTGAACAAGAGTAATTCTGATCATTCATTGGTTGAGGTGGTTGATGGACAGGTGGGCAGTAACAGGAAGTAAAAGTCTGAGCTAAGTTTTTGTGGCTTGTCGGATAACACATCATGACAGAGAAGAAGACCTTGAAGAGTTTATGCAACAAGTGTGTAGTTGATGTCTCAGACTTTCTACTAGTGAGTCTGTGTCAAGATACTCGTGCTACATGATTCTGTGGGCAGCTTAAGATATTTATACTCGAAGTGTGTCGTACAGTTGTTCACCTGTGTGCATTAGCTTCAGGTGTTTGTTAGCTCATTAGCATACTGAGTGTATGTTGTTAGCATTCATTAGCAAAGTGAATGGACTCCTAGCCACTGTTTAGCTAACCCAGCTAACAACTAACTAAAGGCCTTAGTTTATCGTTTCTGGCGTGGAAACCCTGAAGATTTATCAGAGACTGCTTTGAGCTGACATTACAGTATCAACTTAATGCTCAGTGGTCATTGCACTTCGCTGGAGAAGACTACGCTGTCGCTGGACACCTGGGTGCCATCTTGTTCTTCACCAAGACCAAGAGACTGGTTAAACTGCAGACCCCACTGCCGCTGAGGACACCCACCTGCCCTTTTGTTCACCAGAGACTGAGAGACTGGTTAAAGCTGCAGACCCCACGGCCGCTGAGGACACCCACCTGCCCTTTTGTTCACCAGAGACTGAGAGACTGGTTAAACTGCAGACTGGACTGGTAATACTGGAATAAGGTACCACACTTTTATTTTGCTCATTTGAGTGAACCGGCCATAAGTTTTGGGTCGCACTGCTCCCAAGCTTCGCATCAGGCCTGCAATGGGGGTTTCTATATTTTATGTTATTATATGCCGGCTTAGGTGTGTAGTGAATGAGTGTGGGCCCACTGAGCTCAATGTGCATGTGGATTAAGTGGCTTGAATTCGGTTACATTGTGTGTTGCAATTGAAAGGAAATATTGCCATGACATCTGAAGTTGTTGAGATGTGTTAAATATTATTTCATTGTGTTATTTGAAACTTTGAAAAGTAAATAAGAAGTTCATTATTTTTCAAAACGCATTTCAGTCTGGTGATTTATTATTATTTTGTTAACGGAGACCCAAGACAATTTAAAGAGTGTATTAGCACAAGAGAAATATACATACGTTATCTTATTATTCATTATTAGTAGGAAAGTTAAGTGATTTAAAGAACTCAGGGTCCTTCCCTGTATAAATTAGGGCTTTACTGGGCTACATGTGCATGAAAGTCTCGCATTTTAACTTATTTCCAAGTAGCATTACCCCCCTTTGATAGTATATGACGCCTAAAAAGCACAGGTTGCTAATGTGAGCCTATAAAGCACCGCCAACGTTAGTGTCCAGTAACAAAGCAACGTTTATTTTTTTTAAGATATATATATTTAAGTTATGGTGATATAAAACATTGCAGGACTGGAATGTCACAGAATTAAAGGCGGGACTACTGACGAGGCGTTTCAGGGGCAGTGCTTTCTGTGGGAGAGAGGAGCTTCTATTGGTGCAGACTTTGACCTTTTGAACTTACGAGATCCTCAAGAACATAAAACAACACTGAAGGAGAGGACAAAAAAGGAAAAAGCACAACAGATCTGCTTTAACATTACTCGTAACAATTACAATAAAGTTCTTGCACACAGGACTTATTCACTGGTGCATTGAATCAAAACAAAATCCTGCACACTTTCGCGCCACATGGTTGAAAAAGTACTAGTGACTGCTTTTTCACATGAACGAAACAAACCATGTCCAAAGTGAAAGTAGAGGCAGAACATTCACTGTCAACACATTTAATTTGTTTTCCTTCAGTATTAACCAAAACTCGATACTTCTGGATCTAAAAGAGCTCTGGTATCAACTCCTGGCAACTAAAGTATGATTAATGTTTTATGGTCTTTTTTAGGCGCTTCAAGGTCAGGAAAAGATTGTGGTTTTTATAAAATACTGAGATATTCAACATGGACTTAAAGCATGAAAAACAGGATGCACTGACTTAATAAATATTTAAGAAAACCACAACCTTTTTCCTACCCTCAATCAAAAGTTTTAAAAGTTCGAACCAGAGGGGATTCAGGATGCAAATTCTGGTCTCAGGTGTTCTGTATGTTGCATTTATAATCCAGTGTCTCTACCTTTTTATAATAAGTCATGTTAAATTGCATTATACACAACTTTAAAGTGACAATCAATACAGTGAGACACATGAAATAAATTAATTTGTTTTCTGGTTCAGCAGAGCCTTTAAAAAGTTTTTCAGATACTTTCCACTCGCTCTTGTAAAGTTTTCTGCCGGAGGGTTGGTTCAGACATGTTGTCTACCAAAACAATGAATTCCATTAACTCTCCCTGTGCGATAATGAGGGCGAACAACTAAGTTAATCCCAGATATTAAGGTGGGAGTGTACTCACAATGAAGCTGACTTTGCATGAAATCACACTCCATGTTTTGTTCATTTACACCTTGGGTCACACACCTATTAAACATAAACCTGTGGGGTAATTTGAGGATTTAGAAATGGTTCGATGGGTCATGAAGGTGCAAATATCGTCTAACAACAATACCTGCTCATTTGAAAGACATGAACACAATGAGTGAGGAAAGGAAATGAAGATGCTTCCATTAACTTTTGTGGACCGCAGATTAGGTTTTAGGAAAAGAGGAACGTTACGTATGTGATGCAAATGAAACACATTCCTTCTGTTAACTTACGGACATGTTACAGCGTAGGTTATTTTAACGTTCTGGTTTTTAAATGTGACACAAACACTATTCTGGAAAGTCCATCGACGCTCATATACGGTAATGTTAGCTAGGAAGTGGTTGAATGCTGACTTTAGCTGATGGGTTATCAAATTTGTTGTTTTACCTTGAAATATGATCCCATTTCCCTCAAGATTTTTCACTATTCACAGTTTTTCAGATTTCTTCCGTTTATAAGATTTAAAAAATGGGACACAGGAGTACAACATTTCAGCTTCCCACCCTGAGCTTGACTACGGTTTATGTGTTTTGACATTTTATACGTGTGGTATTTGGACAGAACTTAATAGTAAGGATTAGCCAATGTACTGCCTGCAATTCAAAAGTTGAAATCCATGTTATCTGTACACAGATTGAAGTGCTGTGTCAGACCAAACCATTTTTTAAAATCCAGTATTTATATGAAGATTGTCAAGGTGAGTAAGGTTTGCCCTTGAGGGTCAGGTCTCTGGTCAGATTCAAGGTCACAATTACACTTTTTTCCTTTAACATCAGTTTATTTTCCATGAAACTAGAGCCCCTTTGAAACCTCCTTTTTGTAAAATAGGTGATTTTTGAGTCTCATTCCCAACACGTCTAATACTGCCGCTTCGGGCTCGTAAACTGGGTCGACTGCCATCTAAAAAAGTGTCAGCATTTGACGAGTTGAGAACTCAATCAGAAATTTAAAATCCACAAAAGTTTTGTTCTTTTGGAACTGTACTAGGGATGCAACAATATTCAATATTTTATCGAACCGTTCAATACGCCCTGTTAGGTTCAATACACAAAGGCAAACAATACAATACAATACAGTACAATACAATACTACAATAATGTTTGCTGTTTAACTTGATTGGATACTGCATATGTTTTTTATGGAAGGCAATTAAGATAAGTGTTAAATTTTTATAATAAGGTTTGTGGTTTGACTATATCTGCTTTTAATTACTTTTACATGCAATATTGCCTTTGCTAGTGTGAGTAGTTTTATATTAAGATATCGAAACGGTACCGTTACCGTGGCCCAAAAACTGTGATGCATACCGAACCGTGGGAAAACTGTACCGTTGCATCCCTAAACTGTACTGACATAATTGTACTACAAGCCAGGGCACCTCTAGACATGAAAATTGTGGTGGTGGTCTAATCTAATCTCGATTTCTAAGTGATACCAATTAAGTGGGTGTTTTTTGTGGGATGTGTGTTGCGGTACCCATCAACCTAACCCAGAGGCGGAGGTGAGCATGTGCGAACAAACTGGCCTGACATGCATCACTCGTAACTTAAAATGGATAAAAAAGGTCCTAACAAGAAGACTATGCTTCCACATTTCACCCCACTTCACATAAGCCCTTTCCCTTTTGTAATGTAAATTTGAGATGCTGCGAATTGACTACTTTTTGTTATGTATTTTACTGTGACCTATAAATTTAAGATTAATTAAACGTCAGATCTCCTCCTTTTGTACAGCCTAATGTTGGCACTTAGGTGAGAAAGTGGAAGAAGTCTCTCTTGAGTTGGACACTTGTAATGGACAATCAGATCACCTGATATTGTAAAAAAGAGTAACTGCACCTGAATTTACTACCTCAAGAAAATTGAGAAGAAATGGATGAAATGAAGCAAAAATATAGCTTCTGATATTGGGTGGAGGTTTAGAAATTTGGTATTTCCTAGTTGGGATCACAGGCCGGGTCCAGGTCTGAGTTCTTGACCTATCAAGAGCCACTCCAGGTGGTCCAAGCACCTTTGCCCCTGAAAGAGCACGAACAACACAAGAAAGGAATGTGTGCATGTATTTCAGGGTTGTGTAATACTTTCAAGCGATCGAGGTTGAGGGTTCAGAGGTAACGGAGGCGAGGTGATGCTGTAGGACTAGCCGCCACATCTTGTCAGAAAGGTTTGGCCCCAGATTTGCGGCGGCGCCCCCGATCACGAGGGACACCAGTGGCAGCAGCAGCTTGCCCTCTGACTGCCAAGCGCTAAAGGAGTCTGACCTAAATGGGCTGTGAATGGCAGAGGTGTAGCCAGAGATTAACAACGTGTGGCAGCTGGAAACAGGTCGCGTTTGCACACAATAAATACTGTTGCACCCGACCATGCAGAACGAGACTCAGACATTATAGGTGTTATTAATAGAACAATTATAGGCAGAGCAAGAATAGCATTTTTATGTCCAGTGGTCGTCACAGCCAGGGAAAACACATTACAGATATTTAACACCAGGATATACCCATTAAAAAAGTGAGACTTGTTAAAATGGAGACCAGGAGGCTTGTGTTTCCACGTGTGACTTTTGTCTGTGCACTTGCTTGTACAAACACAGATTATGTGGTGCAAGTATGTACAGTACGCAGCTTAAATGGATTATAAATAGCACCACATGGGTTTGGAAAAGGTTCAATTATTGTGAATAGAACGCGTTCATTAAACATTTATGAGAGCTGGAGCCCATTTCGAGAAAAATCCCTCTGTCTCTGTTCACAAAACAAACCCCGAGATGTTGTTTGTGGTTCGGGGTTTAAACCAAAAGACAAAATGTTAGTGAAACATGGAGTCACGTCTTATTCACTCCTTGTGGACGTGAGACTTCAATCCAGCTGAGTTAAAAGTTGTTTACGCCCGTGTCCTCGGTGTATACTGCTGTTTGGTTTCATCAGATTGATTACTATGGATGTTTTGGGACTCTTCCTCCCTCTCGAAGGAAGAGGCGAACTGCTCGGCCGCATGCTAATGTAAAACAGAGCGGCATGATGCGGTTTTCCCTCTGACACTGTTTGGATGGGTATGTAAATGTTTAACAGTGGCGTGAGTAAACACACACAAGGGTTAGGTGTCAGGATTTTGAGAGGACCTTGTTTGGCGGCAGACAATCTGAGCTGCTAACGCCCGTGATGCGTCGGCATGGCGCTGTATGTAAACACGAAGCTATTCTTACCATAGAGAAACATTGAGATCACATTTAAAAGAATCCTCACCGTAAACAAAATGAATTGCTGAGTGAAAATGCAAACCTGGCAGTTTGCTAAAGAACTGCAGTTTCTTTACTTTGTACTCCGGCAGCAATAAAGCAAACACAGCAGATATTTGGAGTTTGTGATGTGTGCGCTTTGTTTCAGAGCAGACATCAGAGTTAGAGCTTTTAAAGTGTATTTTTTAAAGTTCCACACGTTCAGTATTATTAAAAATATATCTCAAAGCTTCATGAATGCAAAAAGCTATATATTGAAGCCTTAATTCATGTTCCAATGAAATGTCAAACATGTTTGCTGCACATTTTGTGGCAGTAATAGAGGAACTTGTTTTCTTTGTCCTATCTATCGACTAGATATTTTCTTTCTTGCAAGTGCATAATGGTAGTCACTTTTAAAGCGTGCACCTTTTAAAAGCTAATGTGAATCTGTGGTTGGCTTTTCCACTTTTCCCTGTTAAAGGGGTTTTAATGAGGAGTTTTTCCTTTCCTCTATCGTACAGATTGTAAGACCCTGAGGCAAAATGTGATTTTGTAACACTGGGCTATAAAACAAAACCGACTTTACTTGAGGTAATGTGACCAGAAATCATTTTCTCTTTTGCATGTTACCATTGTATAGTACAACATACATGTGTACATACACGACATGTGAATTTACCAGAACACGCTGAAGAAGGACATCTTGCCCCAAACTTCCATGTGGCAAGAATAAAGTTTCATGGGAGTGCTGTCCTTTATTTTTATTTTTACTCATTCACTACAAGAGGGATTTAAGTTATATATGTGAGTCGAGCGCGTTGTGTCTTGTTTATAGCACATCCTCATACCTAAACAACCGACTAGGTTGACTGTCAGTAACTCACAAAACATCATGACCATTGCAGTCTACAACGAGCGCATCAGACCTTTGTCATATGGTCGCAGTTTGATTAGGTTATGGCAAGAAAACTACTTGGTTAGGTTTAGGGAAACATTGTGGTTTGGGTTAAAACAAGTCCATTAATTAAGTTAAGGGTCCATTGTGCAGAAATGAGTGGCATCCAGCAATGAGGTTGCAGATTGCAACCAATTGAATACCCATTGCCTCGACCTCTGTTGGCCACTAAAGATGTTGTTTGGTTTGTCCGTTGTAGGCTCCTGTAGAGACATGGTGGTGCCACATGGCGGACTGGACTGAACCTTTAACGACCTTTAAGTTTAAGAAACTCACCGCTGACTTTTGGTTTTACACTGGACACAAACAGCGGTCTCCTGGATGAAAGTCCAGTGGTTGTTTTTCCCCTATATGAACTCCTCACTCCTTATACTACTTCACCTGACTTCCTCCTTTGCTGATGTAATAATTGCTACAGCCACTAGAGGTCACTGCCAAACAAGAAAGGCAGTTATGGGTCTTAATATGCTGCTTGCACCTCAACCTATATGGGTTTTTTGGGGATTTTGATGAGGATGAGCTGTACAGCATGCACGTTGTTTTCATCTATGGTCCTGGCTTCCTGCTTCCTCTTCTGATCTGACTGTTACTGTGTTTTCATAAAATTAGGTAGATATTAGATACTATCAGGAGAACAGAAGACCCATCCAAACACCAAAGTCTGTCTCTTTTAAGACTTTAAAAAGATTTGACAATGCTGAGCTTCTTTAAGTATGTCTTCCACTAAAAAGCAGTCACTGTGTCACTGTGTGTATGCTAACCAATCTGCTGCTTCCTGGCATGTAGCCTCCTCTATTGTATAGATTAAATAGGCTCTCTTCACACAGTGATTGATGTAAGCACCATCTGAGTGTGAGTTTTCATTCTCCAGTGAGGTCGATTTGGCCGCTCTTCGCTTCTTTAAGGAGCGTTTATGGGTTCAGACTTGGGTTTAGTTTAAGGTGAAAGTTGTGGTTTAGCATGTGGAGCTGGAGGAAAACGGTTTGGGGTTTAGGGGAATGACAATAAAGGCCCTCCAAGCTGTAGTAACACAAACCTGTGTGCATGTGTGTTTTCTTGCCTGACAGTGGTAAGATGTTGACACACCATTGACCCCTGGTTGGCATGTGGCGGCAGCTTATTTTATAGTCCATGGGGTGACTGAAAGGTGAGTGTGTGTGTGTGGCGGCAGCCTCAGCCGTCCGCACCATCGAGTGCACAGGTGAAGCACAGCGACAAGGTCGTTCCAGCGTCAGCCGGCTGGGAGGTAAAGCCTCCCTTTACTGTCGTATGAAGCCTAATATCAATGGTCTGGAAGACAGATGTGCTTTATGTCGAGAAATATACTTTCCACTCTGTGGAGTGTTTACACTGGCAGAGCTGCGTGAACGATATTATGATGGCTGTTTCTCATTGTTATTAGATTGTCAATATTGCCAGTGTTCTCTACTAAAGTTTGATAAATTGCTCTAAAGGAGATTTCCAGGATGACCCGATTGATGGAGGTGAAAGCTGTAACCTTAACTTGATTTTCAGCTATCAAAACCACTTTGCATGATCTCACTCATGAAGTGACAGAAAGGTTTTCTAAAAACCCAGAGACGCATAAATTGTGCAAAAGAGGGTGAAAGTTAAACTTTTCAGTTCACATCATGGATTGGATGATTCTTACGTATGCATAGACATTTTTTACACATTGGCTAATAGAATGTTTTTGCCAAGAAATGAGAAAATCAAACCAATCGAAAAGCAGCAGTACAAAATCAAATGTCGTACTGGTGGGTTCTGGGGTGCACATCGTATAAATGTAGGGAATCTGACAAACTGACACCATTTCCATGTTACTGATTGATCAGCAACTGTACAGACAACAGACAGTTTATTCAGGAGGGACATCGGACTATATTTCAAGGTGAAACCACAGGTTTGATAACCGATTAGCTTCCATTAGACAACAGCTAACTTAAGCATTCAACAACATTTTAGCCGTTGCTGTTTGATATGATACTATTTTGATGCTATAAGATTAGGAAAGATGTAAATTAATTCAGAAATATCAACACACATGTCAGAGACATTTGTCTAAACCTGGGAGTCAAACAAACAGGATGTAATCAAATGGTAATGTTAGCTAGGAAGTTGTTGAATGCTACCATCAGCTAACAAGTTATTGAATATGTTGTTTAACCTTGAAATATCGCCGGATGTGCCTCCGGATTTTTTATCATCCATCATTATCTATGATCTTATCTCGATTATCTATGTTTATACGACTTGCAACCTGGAACAAAGCAGTATGACATTATCCCAGCCCACCCCGGAGCGTGACGGAGGAAAATGGCTGCCATGTGAATATAGTTTTAAGCCCTGCCTATTCGGGGTATCGACACCGATGATTTTGCTGACTGAACAAATACAGATAATGGTGTACTCGCTCAACACTTACTTTGGACAGAGTCAGGCTTGCTGTTTACAGTTTGAGCTAAACTAAGCTAAGCTAACCAGCTGCTGGCCTCAGCTTTATAATTACTATGTACGGACACAAGAGGCAGACAAGTCAACAAACATATTTTCTTTTAAGAGGTTAAAAAACCTGAATCTTGATGTTAGACTTTGCCTTCAGACTTTGACAGCATTATTGCTTAATGTCTGTGTTTGGAGGTTTTTTTAACTGTTGATTTTCTCCCTCGATGTTTCACCAAGATACGAGGCCGAGCTGCTGGCACCAATTTGGTGTACAAGGTGCACCAGATTGTAAACATTTCCTCTTCAGGTTTTGGCAGCAACATCTGCAGTCCATTTTCTCTCAGACCTGAAGTGCTTTTTGTGTGCCAGGGCAGGATTGTTCCTCTGTTTCTTTTCTTTTCTTTTCTTTTTTTTTAATCTTCTCTTCACCTCAGACATTCAGCTTGTCTTTTGGCACCTCAGCAAACAAGAAGAGAGAGCGCTGTGAATGATCCTTAGAGGAATGTCAGAGGGTTTTGTTTTGTCAGATATCTGTACTGAAGGAGGGATGTCTTTCTTTGCCTTTTCTCCGTTTGGCCGTAAAAAACATCCGTCGAGCTGCTGCTGCCTGGCTCCTGGTGGGCGTATATCATGTTGTGTGTGGAAGAAAGCCTTGTCAATACTCTTTAAATCAGGACGCTCTCCCTCAGCATGTGAAGCCACGATGAAAGCTCGGGAAAAGCCAGGCATTTAAAAGCTCAGTCAGATCGCTCACAGCCTCACATTTCTAAACGTGTCATGAATCAGAGGAAAGCATTTGTTCAGAAACAGATGCTATCAGTAAATTATCTTAAAAAGAAACAATCACTTTTATTTCATGATGTCTAATTCATTATCTTATTTCACATTTAGGATGATCTTTTTTTCTAAAATATAAATAAATGTCTGCTGTATTTTGTCAAATCATATCTTCTGTACTAGTGTAGTTTTTTTTTAACCTGTTTTCTTAAGTTGAAAGAAGATCAACTGTAGGGATGAGTATGAGTTATCGATTATATTTGACATGTTAACAAGATCAGATGTTTTTTCTGAACGGAGAGAGTACTGGTGTAGCCTCACACCGGCTCCCACAGAGTATTGCGTTACAGGTTGTTTGTAGATTTCATGTATCCATGTTTACAGTGTGTCTGTTAGAAGTTAGCAATCCCTGAAAGTGTTTCATTAGGGGAGTTTAACCTGCGGGGGTTTCTGACGGATCGTGAAGCATTTTTTTGTTGCCACAGAGGAAATAAATTCCTGATGACTGAAACAAAAAAGATGATGTGATCACTTGACCTGAAAGTATATCACGTGGCTACTTGAGCTGTGAGAATCAGCATCTTGAGTCTATTGTACGAACGTGTAGCTTCTTGACCTCTCCCGTCACATTTTTTATTTCCGTTATCTCTTCTCTTCTGTTATGCTGTTGTGTACAGTATCTATCTGTGCAAATTAGCCCGTCCTCATAGCAAAACCGACCATATGTTGACTGTAAATGCAGCTTATTATGACCCACTTCTTGTTAGACGGTGACCTCTAGAGACTATTATAAATATTATAGCTGCAAAGGAGGACTTTAGGAAATGAAATATAAATAATGAGAAAGTCCATACACAGAGGAGGTTGGGGTGGATGGTTGGGTTAAACAAGCAAAAGATATTCATTCAGGAGACTGCTGTTTGTGTCGGTGTGAAACCAAAACTCAACCATCACTTAGTTACTTAGTTACTTTTACTTTGTGATGTATTTAAGTAACATCATGAACGTAATGTAACTTAAGTTACATATGTTATAAAGGGACATATAAAACTAAATTTAGTAAGTTTTCCTAAATCTAACAAAATTGCGAGTGCACGATGGATGTGCATGATGTGGTACACCTGTTGATGGTATACCACAACAGTCATGTTGTTTTGGGAGTCAATGTCAGTTCTCCATTTGCACAATGTAGTTTTGTATATATTGTCAATAGTTTACTGAAACATTAGCTAGCCACACACTAACGTTAGGTCGCTACAGTATGGCTCTTTTTCTGCATTCAAAAATGAAAGTGAATGACGTACACCATCTTGTGGAAGCGAGCAGTGAAGCTCCACCCTCAAAGCTGTAAAAGGGATTTAAATCAGAAATTAGAGAGAAGGGTGTTAGGCTAGCTGACAGGCTAACCTCGCTAGTGAGAAACACCTATGTGATTATCTAAATGATAAAACACGATATGCAAAAATGAGCTGTAAACTATAAACACCATATACAAAGCGAACTGTGAAAAGTCAAGTATTTTTGCTGGCGTGCGAGTGGAGAATCAACTGAATTAGTCGCTCAGGTATAAGGATGTGTTGCTGACAATACAGAAAAGTTGAATCCCGTATAATTGAATGCTTTTATTTTCAAGTTCCTCTCTAAAATTGAGTTTGTGCAACATAAGACGGATCACCTTTTCACCAGTATTTGTGCAGTGCTGTAGCCATTAATCCATTAATTGAAATGCAAGAATTCACATATGCTTCACTTTATAATCCACATGTCAAAGTCTCATAAACTGTCAATGAACTTTAACCATCCTGAAATGTATTTACACTTCTATAATTAAAGTCAGAGCAGCTGAGGAGGTAGGTATATGTCTGTGTTTGAACTCCACTCAGTTTTAAGTGTTTGCTGTATTTCACACAGTCAGCAGTGCATTTCTTCATGACTCATCCGGCCACTGGAGGTCCCTCTTGCACCAGGATTCCCAGTTCAGTGAAAGCCCATTTGGCACACAGCGAGACATCTCTCAAATGTGTCTTCAATTAGCGGGCTGCAGTCAACACCATCCTCTGACTTGGAATGTCAGCTGAGCTGGAGATAACCTTCCTGGTTTTCTTTTATCTCACCATAAAAACCCCAGCGAGGGACAGCTCTGTTATGGATGTCCTGCACACACATTTGTGAAGCAGATTCAGGGTTCCAGATAACAAAAAAGCCACTTCTGAGGAATACCTCTCACTTTACACTTCACTTTCAATGTGACTCATGTTGGTATGATTGAGTTACTGTTTCTGCATGTGGTGTTTTCAGTGTGCAGCAGCAGGCCGGTTAATGCTGCAGTACCCGGCTGGCAGCCCTGTAATGAAAGGGTAAGATGAGAAGATGAACTGTGTCGGTGCACAGGTGAAGATTCTTCAGCAGCAGGGTGTATGGATGAAACACATGCACGTGTTACGCTTTGACCAGCAGCGGCTTTGAAAGTTGTTACGGCTCTAATGTCCTGATATTCAATATCCATACATGAGGCAAATTGAATGCACAAAACAATTACAGGAATTCAGTGTGTCCCCTGGAATTTTATTCACATCGCCGTGGGAAACTTTAAGACCCTTACAGGACACAAAAAAACACCAGACTAATAAAGTTATTTTAGGTTTCAGGACTTTTTTTAGAGCAGGAAAACCCACCACGCCTTAAGACTGGGAACTGAGATTCATAAATTAAAGAAACTGTTAGATAATTAAAAGTTGAACTGAAATTATCCTTAAGTGTATGTCAGACAGTATACAATAATGTAACAGAAACAGTACGTTTGTTTACTGTAAACAACTGTCAAACATGTACTGATAGATTGCAACAAGTAATTAATATTAGTATTGATTGATGGAAAACACAATAATACATTGGGAAATCTGCCACGAAAGAAACCATGCTCAAACAAATTAATTTGAATTTTGTATTTTTGTATTTTTTTTTTTTTGCCAACCTACTGCTACACTCCATTCCAATAGGTGGCAGTAATGCATCTACAAGCTGGTTTGGCAACCGCCATTCAAACTCAAAGAAGAAAAACCTTGTGTGGTCACATTTAACTGTAATCCTCAAAGGCCCAGGAAGAGTGCCAGTCTTTGAATCCAACTTTTGTAGTGGCCAAACTGTGTAAATACAACGTCACATGAAGCACTGGGGCCCAAAAAGACTTAATAAATAAGGTCCAGGTTGTAAAAAACGGCAATTCCCCTTTAAGCTTACATTGTGAAAGAAGCGTCTGTAAAAAGGTGGCTGCATTTTTTTTGAGCAACATTGTGGCCATTCGGTCCAAGTCTCGAAGAGTCACAAGAATAAATCATTTAATCTCTTTTCAAGTTAGCTGGGCACTAAACCAGAAGTTAGCTGCCTTGGTTGGTGGAAATCTCTGGGTATTAGGGATGCAACGGTAGAGTTTTCCCACAGTTCGGTATGCATCACGGTTTTTGGGTAACGGTACGGTTTCGATATCTTAATATAAAACTACTCACACTAGCAATATTGCATGTAAAAATAATTAAAGCAGATATAGTCAAACCACAAACCTTATTATAAAAATTTAACACTTATCTTAATTGCCTTCCATAAAAAACATATGCAGTATCCAATCAAGTTAAACAGCAAACATTATTGTAGTATTGTATTGTACTGTATTGTATTGTATTGTTTGCCTTTGTGTATTGAACCTAACAGGGCGTATTGAACGGTTTGATAAAATATTGAATATTGTTGCATCCCTACTGGGTATCCAGTTCATTTTATACCTGGGAAGTCAAGCTTTTTTTGGCTTCATGCGCCACCGAGCAGCCTGTATGAGAACGAATGAGGCTGTTTGCATGTTTTAATTGTTAAATCCATGCAGTTCCCTTTGTAATGTAATGTTTTATGCTCCTCTGATCTGAAACTCTCAGTCCTGATGTGTGTTTAACGCCGTTAGCTGTTAGCTCTGTTCACCAAACACAGCCAAGGACTCTACATATATTATACATATACATATATATTAACACATCATATTTGACTTACGTCTCGCAATGAGTAGCCAGTCTTGTCTTGAGTTGACTCAAGTCACTGTTTTGATGACTCGTAACTTGACTTGACAGAAAATAAATGACTTGAGGCTTGACTTGGATGTTAAAGTCTCTGGACTTGTCTTGAGACTCAAATACTCTAATGACTTGTCTGTGTTTATTTGATGTTAAAAAAAAGAAAAAGTATGGCTCTCAGTATTTGACTGTTTAAAAGTGATGGGGAGGGAATAATATTTTATCGAAGACATTAAGAAATAAATAAGCTTTAATAAAATGATTTGTTCTTTGTTTGATTACATTTATTTCACTGATTATCAGTTATAATACAAATACAATTCATTGCCATACTTTATTTATTACTACTGATACCTTGTCTTTTCACTTGATTAAGGTTGAAAACTGCAGGTGGGACTACAGAATCTTTGGCGGTAAAGGGACTTGGCATCCCTAAGAAAAAATAACTTGGGACTTACTTGAGATTTGGACCAAATGACTTGACTCACATGTCTGATGAATACACATGCATATAGAGCATGTACATATATGCCCTCTCTGTCTCACACCCTTCCCTTAACTCCCATGTATTATTATTGTAAGGGTTCCCACCTGTCTGCAGCTGTCAGCGGGGTCTTCTTGCCACAGATACCTCCCACCTACTGTGTCTGCAATGCTAACACACACACACACACACTGACACACACAGTAGTCTCCTCCCCAACAGGCGAGGGGCCTTGATGAGCGCGATGACCGAGTCGTCCACCGCAGGAATGCAGCCGGCCCTTCTACCAAAATTAGGTATGACAACAAACCTTAAAACATTCAGCAAACAATTATTGAACCGAACTGTCCTCCAACTGTAACACGGCCCATTTAATGAAAACAAACTAAAATAAAAAATCAAAAGAACATCAGTTCAACTAAAACTCTTTTTCTCTCCAAAGTAACTTTGGTGTTTTTCCAAAAGCATCCTCCCAAGCAGTCACATCTCTTCCAGAAGTATGTTTTGAATAAAGTGCAAATGTGGTGCGAGGCACGGTCACCGTTGATTTAATGTGAAAAATATGCTTCTAATTAGGTAAATATTAATAGGTTTCAGGGATGTGTGCATGACTCACTGCTGAGTTGTGTTGGAAGCAGGAGGTTATTGCTTTTAGGGGCACTGAGAGAGTGATAAGGCAAATAGTTTATTGAGAGAACATTAATTGGCAACTACTTTCAGAACCATTTAAATCATTTATCATGCAAAAAATGCCAAACTGCCTGCTCCAGCGTCTGGGAAAATGTAATAGATATTTTTTATTTCTATATATTTATTTGTGTTATGATTCAAGTCCATCGATTAATCAAGCCCTAGCGTGAACCCATATTCAAGTATTTTTTTTTGCTGCTGCCTTTCAATTAACGTTGAGAAATTAATCAATCATTTTTATATTATAATTGCAATTTGATTAAGAGCAGTCTAAATGTACTACAAGGAGCTTTTAACTAGTTATGAAACAGTCTCAATTTAATACTGATGCCTCTTTATGACCTACATAAGCAAATGAGACCATCAGCGAGAACATTGGCTATTTCTGTGAGGTTATTATAGTGATTCTTAATGCCTGTCACCTGGTCTGATTATAACTTATCCAGGTAGGATGTATAACTGTACATAACCACAAATAGATGCATTACCTCAACACTAGGCACAACGCAAACAGCTATGATTTTAAAAACAAAAGTAGTATAATGAAATGTTTCTTCTGTCGTTCAGATAACGATCTTTATACCACAGGAGGCTGTGGCACTCGTACTGTTTTTGTTCACAGGGGGTGTCAGAATCACCAAAAAATTAAAGTTCCTTGTAGCTGCCTTAAATCACACGAGCCACAAATTTAATGACAACTACCAGCAAATTTACCAGCCCTTTTCAAGTTGGGGGCGACCCGACCCGAATTAACTCCAAGCTGTCCTAAAAGCCAAAATAAATAAATCAACAAAAACATCTTTAAAGCGTAACTCTTCTTGCGGATTACTTCTGCATAAGTGAAAAGATAGTATGAAGCCTTTGTTACTCCACAGGAAGCTGTATATTGTGTTTATATTGTTAAATACCTTTTTAGACCACCAGCACAATTTAAATCACCAACACAATATTTGTGTATGTCCCTTGTGTTTCTGTAACGTTTTCACTCTGAAAAGCAGTGATGTAATGTAACTAAGTACATACACTTAAGTATTGTACTAAAGTACAATTTTGAAGTCATTGTACTTTGACAGATCCACTACATTTATTTGATAACTTTATTTACTAATTACCAGTCAGCACATTTTTGAATTTATTTATTCATTTTGTCGGTAATCTGATGAAAATAACACTGATTCCAATAATAAAAAAAATACTGAATATAGGATCTGATAATCAGTCATACATGTAAATATATGTATAATTTACTTTTACTTTTGATACTTCAGTATATTTATTACCAGAAAATTACTTTGAATACTAAACATGGGATACTTGAAAAAGACTTTTACACAAGTACCATTTGTGTGGTTGACTCTCACCTTTACTAAAGTAATATCTTTTACTCAAGTATGACTTTTGGGTACTTTTTACAACACTGCTGAAAAGAATACATTTGTGGGTTTGTGTACACTCTGTTCACATTCATACCTTTCTATTTTTGTGCATGTATTTGTATTCCTTATGTGAGTGTGTTGAACTGAAGCTTATTCTACTGCCTCACTCTGTATAAGTGTCTGTGGACGAGAGTGTCGAGTAAAAGCCTCCAATGTAAATGGAAAAAATGTGTGTGAAAGCTCCCCACACATACATGCGTGACTGTGTATGCACTGGATCCTATTTGTGTGTGCATCTGTATGTGTATGTATATATATGTTCAGTGTGTGTGAGTAAATCCTCCTCCACTTGCTCCCCGACGTCTCTGCCAAGCAGACGGGGTGACATGAGAATTGAACCATCTGCGCCTCCCCCCGCTGGCCCGATGGCCAAACAGCCAGTAACTCGCTCCAGCTGTCTGGGAATGGAAAAGACGATCCCGAGGCGTTCCAAACGAACGGCAACCGTGATACAAAAGGATGAAGGATGGAGAAAAAATGAGAGCGATGTGAGACGAGGCAGATGTAAGATGGTACTTTCTTCAGAGGCTACTCATCTTAAGTCCTTCTCGCTGACTGACTCAGCTGTACTGGCCTCCTCAAAACACAGACCAGACAGGGTGGCAGGTTTAACCTGCGTTCGTATGATGCCTCCATGTCAGGACTGTCAGAAACACAGCAGGCTCACAATCGCTGGGAAACATGATGAGTTTGACGAGTTCAAGGCCATAATATTGAAGATACACATGTCCGTGTCACTGCAGATGTGTTTTATATCACTGTAATGCTTCACTGGATAGTAATGACCTGGATTAAAAACATTCTTTTCCCCTGCTATTAAATACAAGTGACTTTCAATATCATAACAGCAAAAATATAATAAATTTTATGACCCTGATTTACTGTGATGGAAAAAAGCATCCCATCGCTTTTATATTTGGCACACAGTATGGGCACTTTTCAGTCTACAAGGAGTGAAAATTTGGCAACTTAAAGGAGCAGACTGTTGATTTTGGTTGTTCTCACCCCATTATAACTAACTTATAACTTGCGGTTAAGTAACAAATTTGCAGTCAATGTCATCATGAATTTTAAATGCATTTTTTCACATTTCCTGGCTGCTATTTATTCCCATTCATTCAGCACAGATTAATAATCAACTAGCAGACTGTTGATCTACAACATTTGACCATTAGTAGCACAATGGAGCAATGTTTTGAAATAACGTAATGAAAATAATGCATTAATTGATTATAAAATGTGACATAAATCCTACAGCTGGTTTTTGCGCTGCTCTGGCAAATATGGATGTAAACATGAACAAGATTTGTAAGATTTAAAATATGTTTAAAAAGCGGCTCTGAAGTCAAGGAAATAAATGCATTCATCACAAATTCTAAGACCTCAAACATACCCACAATGCCAAACACTATATGTAAACATAACAAGAAAACTTGACAGGGCACTTTTACAGGTTAAGAGAAGCTTTGAGTTGGTGTTCGGGACAGAGCCAGACCCGCTCACCAACCCAAAGCATTGGTATTTGAAGACCTGGGAATTAGACTCGACAATCAACCATCTTTCTACAGAATTGCTTTTTGTAACTCAAAGTGATGAACCGCTCTGTCCAGAGACTGAATTCCTGATCTTCACTGGCTGTCAACACCAAGAATATTATTTTAAAAATCATCCTCCACACCACAACTATATCGACAATGACAGTGAGGAAAAATATCATTGGGGTCACTTTCAGAGTGATTAGAACAATAGAAACACTGACAGCAAGTCAAAATCCATCAAGATTTACAGGACGTCACAGGACACAACTTTTTAAAACGCTTATATATCGTTTATTATATATCTGACAATCACCAGGAGAACTGATGATGACTCTCATGAAAGAATGAATAAAGTTTGTCTTCATTGTTGAAAGACAACCCTCTTAACCGAGTGCTGGGTTCTCCTAACTCCTCTCATCTTTGAAGAACTTCAAGAACCACATTTCCTTCTGCTTTTGTAATCTGTTCTCTGCGCAACATACAGAAGTAACACGTCATTAAAATCCATTTTTCTAAGCTGCCAGCACATCTGGAGCATGCAGCAAGTGCTTGGCGCCACTGTTTACAGAGCATTATCATTTTTCAGTGTAGATTCTCACATTGTTATCATTATAGTTCTTGGTGTGGACAGCCCTTCACTCTCATCTCTTCCTTGAGTTCAGTATGAACATGCTTTTTGTACTTTTATTAAGAGGAGCCGCCCAACATGTGCAAAGTTGATCAATGTAGAATAAAAAAACAATAAAGCTATTGGCGCCAGTGCAGTTTGATAAGCAGTTGATCCTCCCGCAGACAGAAAATGGAAAAAGAGCTGGATGGTTGAAAAGTTTAGTTCAGCTGAGCCTCTGTCAAAACAGTTGACGCGATGCTGTCAAAACAATCAGCTGTGAGTAAACCCTTGATTACAGAGAGGGAGATGTGTATCTGCAGTATTGTCATGGAAACAAAGACCGCGTTTAACCCTTTGGTTACAAAAAGGCAAAGTGCTGCATTATATCATGTCAGGCACAAAGAAATCTAAAGTACATGTTTAGATTTTGTTTACCCACCATCCAAAAATAAGTGGTTTGGATGAGGATCCACATATATCACGTCTGTGTGTGTTTCAATTTTCTGCTTGGTTTGTTAATTCGATCCATGAGCTGAATCTTTGGGGTGGTAATGCAAATCCTGGTCGCTGCAAAAGAACAACATTTTCAGCATCAGGCAAGAAAACTGAGCCACAGGACCATAAATCAGCTCCGCTGTTTCCTGGCTACAAAATGTTTTTCAGTGATTGAAAGAGGCAAGTGCTCGGATACCGTGGCCAAAAAAATCTGCTTCGTGTGTCACTGTAGAAGGCAGGTTTTACGCCACTGATGCACACTGTGCGCTTGCCTCAAGCCTCAATTTGGTATCAAAACACAAGGAACATATTTTTATACTATTTTCTGCACAGTGCGGCTTCTGTACATCCATTAAACTGCCTCAGAGCTGAGGTCCAAAGCACCTCAAGACCACAAAGAAAAACAACACACTCGAGAAGAAGAAAGAATACCTATTCATCTGTAGGTATTTTCTTTGCGGCGTGCCCGTGACTTTTTTTTAATAATCCTATATGGCCAGGTTTAAATTTTGAGTTCATAAACGGCTGTTTTCCCTCCAGGTATTTTCATTGTCAATTAACCCATATGGATTGGTGTCAAGGGGTGCTGGTTGACTCTGGAACCCCAGACAGGTTGGAGAATGTCTGGCTGTAAAAGAGAGGAAGAGGCGTCTGGGTGTGGAGCTGGGAGTCGTGGGTTTTGTAGTCTGGGGGTAAACGTGTACGATCCACAATGCTGGTTTTCACAGCTTTTGCAAAGAGTAGAAACAAAAAATAAAAAGCTTTCTCATGTACTTTTTGGAGGGGTTAAAAAAATAAATGAGCATGTAGACCAGAGGTTATTACTCAATGAACCATGGTTTAGTTTGTCAAAAACAATTTGATTTTTAAAGATTTTTTTATATATTTTTTTAATCTGTCTGTGTAGAAATGAAAGTAATATTATTTTATTTTTTATTTATTATATTACATTTAATTATTTAAAGTAGTAGTGAAAGAACAAGACAGTTATAACAGATGGGCCTAAATATTTAACATAAAATAAGAAAAAGAATAGAAACTCTCATTTTAAACAACCTTCATAGCGATTTGAGAATAGGTTTACATTCATAGATACATTCATGGAGATAAACGGCACCAAAACGTGGTGAGACTCATAGTTTTTTATTAAATGACTTTCAGTAAAAAGCCTTATGAGATTTACTCGCCAAACGGAAATAGCGCCCACATTTGGAGATGGCAGACATTGTTTCTGACCCAGACATGCTCTTACAACTACATTATGGCAGAAACTGTGTACAAGAGAAAACAAAGCACATTATGTATCTGCAATTTAGGAGTTGGCAGCAAATTCTCTGGTATATCACTCATGAACTCAGCAACAACAACACACAACACAACATTGTCTGTGCTCTTGCAGTTATGCAGTTAACTCACCACAGTGTCATCAATGAGGAAATAAGCCTTTGAGAAGCCCTGACGTAGACTTTTCTTTTCACTGAGCAAAACATCAAATTAAAAATGACGGGTTCCACTTGTTCTCTGAATGTACACAACGAGGAAATTCAACATTTATGAGCTGTATTTCTTCCTGAGTTCCTGTGAGAACTGCACTCACTGATACTGTTAATATTCTCCTCTCAGTAATGAACTCCACTTGTACTGTACTTGGACTCTGTCCAAAACTCTCCAAGGAACACTTTTGCTGAGAAAAAAAAAATCAAATCTGATTACGAATCCTTGAGCATGGAGGGTAATTTCCACAATCTGATCTCCAGTCTGTAATCTGCTGTTGCACATCTATCAGAGAGTTCTGCGTTGTTTAGTTTAGCACACCATACATGGTTTGCACAGTTACCAAAGAAACAACTGTTTTCAAACAACAGACCATCCCCGCTAACCTTTGGAGGTAATTAGTGGGGGTTTGAATAAAGGCCAGTGTGTACTGTAGCATGCTGTACACTGGCGAGGGGTAGAGGACATGCCGCTTTGATGTAACATGGATTGGAGAGGACTGAAGGGTGGCTGCATTCCCAACATACGATGTGACCTCTATAAAGAGTCTAGTCAGAGCCTGTCTTCAATCTGCTCTGGGATCAGTGTGGGTCACAAGCCTGATGATTGTAGCTACTAAGGCCAAAAATGATCTTGGATCAAAATGTCTTTCTTCAATTTTTCTCCTACAACTTCAGTTGAAGCATGAAGTGGATGTTAACAAGAGGGTTTGTCAGGTGTCCTTGTAGCTGGAAGGTCACAGGTTCAAATGTACAGGTCAGCTGGGAAACTCGATTATCTCCAGTTACTTTGCCCTAACTCAAGTTTATTGATGAGCACTTTCAAACAGTCAATTAGTTAAACTGCAGTTGATGGTGGAAACATGGACGTATAATAAGACCTGGACAGTGTTGGAGGTGGAGCCCCATTCATTCCTATGAAAGCTGCTCAGTGATGCTTGAAGCCACATAAGCTCGACTTCCTGGGTATGAAAATATCTGGATCTTCTGTGTTGTGTGGCCCATGGAGCATGCGCACTAGAAACTTCAGCGGACCGAGCCGGCTCACTTCTGGTTTAGCTTGAATAGAGATAAAATGATTCAATCTTGCGGCCAATTTTATCGGACCAAATGGATCAAATTATGATAGTGGAAAGAGTCATTTTACAGGGGCTCAAAAATATTTATCCACTGTTTTGCAAACGTTTATTTCACAATTTAAGCTTACGAGAAAATGTGTTTTTGGGCCCTGATGCATCACGTGACATTGTAATTACATGGTTTGGCCACTATGAAAACTCTTTGTGGGGTTTGGGTGGAAAGACAGATTGAGCTGACCCGTGCTGAACTTGAAGACACAATGAATTTGGAAACAGCTTACAGATGGAGATGGAGACCTTATCGAAGTCTCTCAGGAGTGCAAAGGAGTTCTGATTAAAGCCAATGGTCACTGACAGACATACGGGTGTCTATAAGTTCTCAGGGGAACTAAGACCTGAGAATAGGAATGACTGAGTGTGTCTTAAAATCTGGTGTTTGGTTGCTCTTAAAAGAAGAGCACTAGTTGGTAACCTTATTTTTTCTATTTCAGTTTAATTCTGTCGTGGTCCAAAAGTGTGGATTATTGGAAACAGCTACATCCAGCTCATCCAAAGAGCTAGACAACCCACTGGGAACAACCTCGGGCTGGATGGACGGGTCTTGACTGGGTTAGTCTGAGATGGAGGAACCTCCTTCTCTTTTTCCAAATCCCGGATGTTCTGCTCATCCACCGAGGTGCCAACGATTTTGCAAACATCAGATGTGTGCAGCTCGTCACAACAATGAAGCAGCACTCGCTGCACCTCCATGACAACTTCACAGAAATGAAGATCATCCTCTCATCCATCAACGGGCGACATCGTTGGAGGAAAGCAGATCCAGGAAAGCTCAACACAGCCAGAATGTGGGAGAATAGAGTCTTGAAGACAGTGTAAGGCATCTTTGCATGAAGTTGGACTGTCCTGGTATATTTCTGAGAGATAATTTCATCAATTAGGGAAATTATATTTTTCAACTATGATCACACAGTCTCTTGAGGCTTCAATCCAAAGTGGGTAAAGCTCAAATTTCAAGTTTACTTTGTATGAATTTTGTCCCGGTTGTATCTTTTTGGGATTTAGCCTCAATAGCATCTGCAATTTCACCAATAAAAGAACTGTTAAATAGCAGTTTTCTTCATCTCACCATTGCTTGTTGCCATTTCCTGTCACTATATGTTATGGGTGTAGCTCAGTAGCAGACATCCCCATGCCTTCAAAATGGCGTAAACAGCCATTCATGACACAACACCAGACCAATTGGAATTACTGATTAAATCTGAGATGTGGGCTCATTTCAGAGGTCTGGTTTGAGATAATGGAATATACTTAAGGTCGAATGATATTTTTTGCTGTTCCAAAATTGTGGCACAGCAGGACCAGAACATATGAAAAGAACTGTGCTATTTTTTTTTTTTTTTTTTTTTTACAAGAAGGCGATTTTTAATGAGAAGAACTACAAATTCTTGAAGCTTTTTACCACCAAGCACAGATTTTTGGCCAAAAATCTGAAAGGTAATTTATTAAAACTGAATTTATGGGTTTTTGTCAGCAGACTTCCAACTGCTGAAATATACGTTTGACCAGTGAAATCCTTTGTTTCAGCTGGTGTCCAGGTCAAAATGGGAGAAAACCTCATCAATTTGGTTTCATAACATCCAAAACTTTATGACAAACACTGCAACGACTACCTCAACAACCAAGTTATGGCTTGAGATCACCCTGCAGCCGGGATGCAATGAAGCTTGTAATGTGGCTGATATTCACTTGATTACGTTATATGTTGGTCACGGAAACCTGGGGTCCAGGGGGAACTTATCGGGCCTCGTTCAGGAAAGTGAAGTGTACTTCTTAACATTCCTGCGAACGGAGGGGACGGAAAATGATAATGGAACACAGCACTGCAGGTAATTCGCACTGAACCCAGTGTATATAGTTGTCATGCGTAAAAATCGCATGCGGATTTTCTGTTTTGCCACACCACATTTTTGTATCGTGGGAAATGTCTTTAAGAGGGTCATGTTAGAGGATAAATAAGTGAATATTTGTGGCTGAACCGTATCTAAAAGGATATTTTGAAATCAACAGATCTGCATTTTGTTGCTCTCTGTCACTGATTGCTACAAAACAATGTTGATTACAAATACAGCCAGTTCATGGAGGCTTTTACAGATGCTGTTCCAAACACACAATGTTTGATTGGTCTCTCTCAGGACAAATATATTGGCTGACAGACAGCTTAGATTTACTGATCCAGTCTGTTTGAACTGAACAGATCTGTGAAGGTCATTGTGGCTGAGCAGAGAAAGAGAACAGCACCACCTTCAGAAACTCTTCATCAACAAACAACCACTACCATTTGATTGACAGGTGATCTCTTGGAAGCAGAGTGCAGGAACGTGTCGGAGCAAGATGGAAAAAGAAAAAAGAAGTAGAATGAAACTTGCAGACTATAATTTGAGGCAGGTTGTGTGCTCACAAGATGAATAAATCTTGAGATTGAATTTTAATACTCACACCATGTTCCGACTCCCTGACAAAGGTTTTTCCAATTCGAATGCCAATTCAAAGAGCAGTTGATGTGAAAAACAGCAAACCTGAGATAAACACAAGTTTGCTGCTGTATTATTACCACAGAAGTGCACAGTATTTTGTATTACTGTATTGTAGCATTTATAGCATAGTTAGCATTGTCATACGAAATCTGAAGTGGTTGTACCTGATATGGGGTACTTTAGTTGCCAGTCTGAAAAAAACTAGACCGTCCGTTAATTTGGAGCACTGCCGGATTAGAGAGCTGAAGCCACTTCCTTTCCGGTTTGCCTCATGGGACCTTATTCCAGAAAAACTTTGTATGATAGTGAATGGAGAGATACAAATATCTTTTAATCCCGCTTGAACTGTAATGGTAATGGTAATGGTAATCACAATCACAACTAATGAAATATCAGACTGCGTAAATACGTAATTCTAAAAACTACACAGCCAACAGTTGCGTTAGTGAGCTCATCTTCTGGAACGCTTACTAAAACCCATGACTTAAACATTGTAGAGCTGCTCCTGTATATTAGCAGCTCACAGGACTGACGAACAACCCTTTCAAGTACGACCAGATTTATTGTGATTTTTATTTCTGTGCCGAGCTGGCGGCCATTTTGGTATTGGTGACGTGTGTTGAGCGAGACGATGTAGTTCACTGAACACAAAACTAGATATTCTACTTGGTTTTCGACAAATTGCGGCTTTCTTGACTTGAAAAATTATCTTTTAAATTGACAGACATCACATGTATGATTCATGGCACAATTCAAACAGGATAAAAAAATATTTATCTCTCTCCATTCACTGCAATACAAAGTTTTTCCGGAATAAGGTCCCATGGGGTCCACTGGAAGGGGTGTAACTTTGGCCCTCTATTCATGGGATCAACAGGACAGGGTCAATCTGCTGTTGGCCACTGTACACATACGTTGAATAAAAAGTGACGATGTGTTCATGTCAGCTGAACATTCAGACATTTGGTTGTTTTTTTCAAAAATCTATTCGAGCATAACCAGGCTTGACTAAATTTAAATGTGGGCATGATTTTAGAGATTTTGAAGGGACATTATTTTAAAACATAACTGATGCAAAATGGCTGACAAATATACATTTTAAAACATCGCTATAATCCCCCGAAGCTCCTCGTTCTACTCCATGCCTCTTTCATGGTATTACACCCCAAAAGAGGTGACTTCCACAAAGTCAAACATTTCTGAATAAGTGTGTAATTCAAAAAAATCCTTCTTTGATGATGTAACTGCAAAACCAGTTATATAGAAGCCTCCCTAGACAAAGGCAGGAGTCGAAACAATGAAATGAACAGAGCCAACAGGCCTTAATGAGAAAAACAGTGCTATATCTTATCCAAAGACTAATTCAGCTGTGTTGTAAACCTGGTGGTGGGTATAATTGCTGTGATGGTGAACATGCCTTCTCTGATTACTGGGCAGAGAGTGTAGACTCGCGTGCCGGATAGAGCGAGCCGAGGTGTGCATTTAAGGAAAAAAGAGAGAGAGGAGAAGAAAAAAAAAAGGAACAAGAGTGAGAATTCGTCCAGGGTGGCCTTTTCCTTCGCTCTTAAACTTTTTTCCATCAGAGACAATGTGTGAAACCAGTAGAGAACTGTCCAAATCTTTTATAACTGTTGGAACTGAGCCGGAGAACAGACAAATTTCACCATTATTATCGAATAAATTGCAGTCTGGAAAGTTCCAAACGTAAAGATCTCATGTGGTGCTCTCTGTAACAAAAAAAGTCCAACAATACCTCATCTTTCAGCAGGTTTGATGTGAAAAATAGGAACAGAAACTTTTGAAGCTGGACCAGATGACAGTTCATGGATTTCCCATCTCTTTTTCCCCTTGAATGCAAATAACTGTACTTCACTACAACACTTGATGGATGTTGCAAATCAACTTTTGGTTTTTGGGGTTTCTGGCACGCTGAAACATATGTGGTGTCTTTGCAACACCCATAAAGAGCAACGTGGGGTGACCCTTCGAAGTGAGAACAAAAACCTTTGGCTGAGGTTAACGTACAGATGTAGATATTGTATAATATCTACATCTGTATGTTATTTCCAACATAGATGTTTAAAGACAAAACAAAAAAACATTAAAAAATTACAAAATCTTGAAATCTAAAATGACATTACCTCCAAATAAGTCAGAAACTTCCATATCAAAACCCCTAAAGAGGGTCATTTCATGGCTTAAGTTAAACTTTAATTGAAAATGTTGATATAAATCTGAGGAGGGCATTTGTAAATAATATTGTAGATATAATGCAGCTTGTTGTTCTACCCTGAGCTGTCCCACCCTCACCAACATGAGTTCAAGGGGATGCATTTACTGAATATTATTAAACTGTACCAAACTATTATACCAACCAGTCTCAGCTTGACTTGGTGCTGATTAGAAAAAAAAGTTGTTAAACATGGTAAAGTTAAACCTGCTAAACATTAGCAGGTTAACATTGATATATAAGGTATCTAGATATCTCTCTTATTTCTTAAAACAGCTGGGCACTGTAGTTTTTCCACAATTGTTACTTAGACAGGGACTACAGTACAACAATATCTGTGTCTGTTTAACCAACTAAATGATCCGTATCTGTACACGGAAGAGCAGAAGTGAGTGTGACCAGCCCGAAGTTGTTAATAAACAGTGTGGCTGAAATTGCTGTTCCTTATTTATTCGAAAACCATTTACAGACCAGCCTCAGGAATGAGCTTCAGATCAATGTTTTTGATCACAAGAGTAAAAGTACTATTTACAAAACAAGTTATAAGCTTGAACGAATAAACTTCAGTCAGCTACTCAACGTTGAGATTCTAATGTGTTCGGATATTCACACATTGTACTCAGATGATACTCGTACCCGTAAGAAGAACATCTGAACTGGATACTCATTTTAGCCCCAGGGGTTTTCTTTTTTGTGAACTACTGAAAATTTGGTGTGTTATGTTGTTGTGTGTTTTCAGCAACACGGCAGAGTATATGGGACTGCCTCATAAACGCTTCACCTGTACAACTATGTGGCTTATTGACAGGTTGTTAATAGTTTTGGATAGCGATGGAGGTATATGGCATAGAGGAAGATATGTAAGGCTTTGGCCAAACAGGTAAGTCTTGTTAGAAGGATACATTTATTGTTAGGTTTTAGTCATTTAGTGGGGTTAAACAACAGCTGGAAAAATACAGACTACAGACAGTATTCACTGTGTGTCACAGGAAGTTAGATTAAATAAATTAGCCAACTGATTTGCGACTGTAAGACAGCCCTAGTTCTTTTTTCCTAAGTGAAAGTTTGTCATATTTAACAAACATTGGTATACTAGCTGCATAATGTTACTGGTTCATTTGTCGTTTAACAAAATATATTTTACATAACTGGTTCCTGTCAAGATAATCCTCCATATGCTTATAAAAACAGAGAAAATTAACTTATTTTTTCATGACAGCAGTGGCATTTCTATCCAAAATGTAAAGTAATGTGTTGAACACTTAGGCGTGCATCCATAAGTACGTGGAAACGAGACTTTATCTTTTTTTACGAAACTAAGGGAGGATACAGTATAATGTATTTTAAGGGGAATTTCACCGCTGTGTTTGAGCAGCCATATGTGGCCAGGGTTAACGGAGCCATTGTGTATGTTGTACAGTGAGCGACTTGCAACCTGCATGTCACTGAAGGAAAAAAGAAATGTAGACTGTAACTGTAGATCAATAGCTGCTTCTTCCCTCACTGTAAAATAACATTAAATATTGTTCTCTGTTGCTTGTAAGGCATGTAATAAACTGCAGGTTAATACGAGGCAGGGCAGCCAATAGTATGGAGACAGTGGAAGAAAACAGACACGCAGATACTTAAATAGTCATGTGCTTTACAGAGCCATGTTTTTCTAAGAAATAAGTGCAAAGTAATTTTTGATAGAAACCAGATTAGATACAGTTTTGGGGGGAATTCTTTGTACAGACAGTTCTCCTCTTGATGCAGATCCCACAGAGGAAATTCGCAGATTTGGTAACAGTTTCATCAACTTTCACACTTCACTTTCTATACCCTTTGTCTATTCATCATAAAAAACATGGTCAGTAGTTTGTGACGAGACAGCAAATGCATCACGGAAGGAGAATGAAGTCTTAATGAAGGAAAATATGAGCTGTTACTCTCATTACATAGAGAGGCATTTGAGCCACTTCAGTGTCCAAACAGTCACTTCAAATGAAGCAGAACATTCATAAAACTGGTAATACTGACCATTATTTTAAAAATGCTATGCAATTCTTATGTTCTGAGGTTTTAGTAGTGCTTGCCAATATATACCAATTTATCGTAAAATGTCAAGATCTAGTGGACTATTTTTACTCTGCCTCTCTGGGAGTGGAGACCTCCAGACCAACGTAATTGAGCAATTTTTTCTGTTGAGGAAATTATTCACCAGCAGTCGTTCTTCTCTCTCTTAAGAATTGGCCTTTTTTTGCATTTATTTAGTTAAACTGAACCCTGTGGTTGTGAATCAAGGTTCTGTGATCCCTCCATTTCTATCTGAACTTCCTGCAAAAATACACAGCACGGAGGGTCTTCCTGTATTTCCCCTTCACTTTGCTGAGGAAAAGTTAAACAGAAAGAAGCTGGAGTCACCACAGCGTTGACCCGAATGCATTCACAGAATTCTCTGAAACTACACCGTGGGACAGGTTTGACGGCTGTGTGGTCTAGGAGTGTTTCCTCACGCCTCTCGCTGGCCCTCTGACCAGTGACGTTTGTGTATTTTGGGCTGCAGTGCAGTCCCGAGTCCAGCCGGTGTCAAGGCTTGGCCAGACAAAGCAGACAAAACCGGTTCAGCCTCCAAAGGAGAAGCATGACCAAGATCAACAAACAGACCTAAATATGCAGGAGGAAGGCAAAATAAGCAGGACACGGACGGCATTCGCAGCCTGTTGCAGGAAGGTTGGATCAGCCTTGGAGGTAATCCCGGGCTGCTGCCTCGGAAATTGATTGGCTAAGAAAAACAGGTCCACAGTGGGTGAAGCATTTGGTTGGTAGTTTATCTAAGAAGTGGCTATAAGCCGACATTGTGATAATTAGATCAGTATGTTTTTGATTATTACTATGAAACAAGACACCTCATATGAAGGCCCCACAGGCAAGTGACAGCAACACCAGGACTTTGTCTTTTTCAAACAGGAGACATGCAAAGGACTCAATCTTTTAAAACCCACAGGTTCCCTTTTCAGTCAAAAGACTGTTTTCCCTTGCACACTACAATGATGATGGTTTTTAGAGATCTCAGTGGGGGAGACACAATTCTCCAAATCCATGATTTGATTCGATTTTGGATGTATTCATTTTCTGGGAGAATTATCAATCCTGCTTTTCATCAAAATTTAAAGCTTGTTTCAATCGATTTTCATTTAAGTATCAAAATTGTGACACCACTAGTCCTGCAGCAGTTCAATGGACCTCAGACGTGTCAGAAAAATGATAATTATTGAGCAGCAGAAATACTTTTAGCAATGCTAGCACCGTGACAAAGCCCCCAGGCAGGCCTGGACTGGGACAAAAATTTGGCCCTGGACTCTTTGGTCCAGACTGGCCCACGACAATCCGCACACAGATACTGTGCCAACTCAGTTCATGTGAAAGCATGTTTTTGAATGACAATAAATGAACCTTGAACCTTGAACTCGCCCCATTGATGTACATATAAACACACAAGCCCTTAATAACAGCAGTATACTGAACAATATCCCTTATATTCTGGAGCCTTGAATAAAATAAATGATGATTACACAGTATGTTGCTCACGTGCTCTTCAGAATGATACTGGAGAAAGGATTTAAGATTCAAGAGTGTGTATTTATCACTCACTTATATAACAATGCAATACAAAGTGCAACTATATCCAAGAGTAGTGGCAGGCACACACCTGCTTAAGTCTTCCTCCACCTGCTCCTCCTGCACCACCACCATGGCAGCGGGAGCCTCACTTGCCTCACTGTCCAACTGACCCACTGCTGAAGCAGCAGCATCACTGCTGCTAGCTCCGGCCACGCTGGCCCCCGCAGCAAACATTTCGGACATTTTTTTGCTCTTAGCTGCGTCAGTCGTGAGAGCTTTTTTTTTCTTGTCTCTTTGTTTTTCAGCTCCGCCTTTCCATTTTTTACCCACATTCTCCATTTCGTAATTCTCGTTTTTTCATGTGCTGGTGTTTTTTGTTTCTCTCACTCTCTCTCTCTCATCATGACTGCTTGTCATTAAAGGTGATTGGACGAGGGGGGGGGGGGGGGGTCTAGAACATGCGTGGGTGGGACTCCTGGCCTCCTGGCCATCATAGGGCCACCGGGCCAGGTATTCTTTAGACAGACAAGCCAATGGGCCTCTGCTTTGTCTGTAGGCTGCAGCGGAGCTCTGTGGGCCGGGAGAGTTACCATGGCAAGGCGCAGCAAAAAATAAATAAACAAATAAAAAATAAAAAATGGGCAGCCATTGGCCCACCGGGAAAAGTCCCGGGACTCCCAATGGCCAATCCGCCCCTGACCCCAGGAAGAGCACCTGGCTTTAAAGCCAACTTTCGTAGTGGCCAAACCGTGTAATTACAACGTCACGTGATGCACTGTGGACCAAAAAGACTTTATTCCACTTACATTGTGGAAGAAGCGGCTGTAAAACCATTGATAATTTCTGTGGAGTGTCACAAACCCCACAAAATGACTAGTTTGACTATTGACTTGACTTCCATTCAAGTTGATGCTAAAACAGAAGTAAGCCGGCTCTGTAGGTGGAAGTCTCCAGTGCGCACGCTCTATGGACCACACAATGCGCAAGATCAGGCTAATTTATAGGCAGGAAGTTGAGCCATTTCGGCTTCTAAATGCCACTGAGCAGCTTTCATAGTAATTAATGAAGCTCCAACTCCAACACTGTATGCAGATTTTGATGCAACGTCTCTGACCCTGACTCTATGGACGGCAATGTTTTCTGTTGGTCCACCACTTGAGTCCAGACAGAAATACCTCAACAGTTATTGAATGGACGGCCTTAAACTTTCAAACAGATATTTATGGTCCCTTTGGTGAGCCCCAACCTTTCATTTAGTGCCACCAGCAGTTTAAGGTTTTTATTTATCCATTGAAATATCTCTACATGTATTGGCACAGAATCTGATACAGATATTCATTCATAGTTACATGTTGATCCACTGATATGTTTTTAGGGCCAGGCAGCCATATATCACCAGTGTTTTTTTTCCTCCCCCTTTTTTTTAAAGTTTCAAATGCCCATTGTCATACATTTTACAGCTCTTTTTCACATTACTTTCGCTTACTTTCCAATTAATTAATTTATGTTGTATCTCAACTTGACCAAGACAGTGTGCGGGTGTTTGGGAAGGTGAGGGGATGTTGGATCTGCAGTTGGAAAGATGCTCACCGTTGTCGTTTGTGTACAGTGCTAATTAGCTAACATTAGCATGCTAGCACACTAATCTAAGATGGTAAACATACAGCACCTCTGTACCTAAATACAGCCTCACAAAACTCTTCTTTCTTCTTCTCTCCTACATTTTGAATCATTTCACAAACCCTCATATTTATCTTGTGACCCTTTGGGAGTTCTGACCCACAGATTGACAAACCCTGTTCTAAACGGAAACAGTACTGAAGAATGCCTCCTTTAAATATATTGCTTTAAATGGCACTTGTGAGTCAGTGGTAAAAATAGAGGCACACTCGTTCTGTATCCTTCCCCAGTGTGTAATTTTGAAGGTATATCATTCAGAGAGAAAAAGAGATGGCCTGAGGATTTAGATTCGGAAACCCTTTTCGGATGTGCCTTCCAGTTCTGTAAATAGTTTATAGTGTCTGTGGTTTCAGGATCTTTACGGTACAGCAGGCCACCTTGGATAACCTATATAAAAGACAGCAAACATGAGCGAGGGAAGGGCTTCTCTGGATTGTAAAGAAATCATGCTTTGTGGTTTTGTAAGACATGCAGTGGAGCGGTAGATCATTATTTCGAATGCTACCATGACATTTTATCAGAAACCAGCCAAAAAATGAGGTCATAATACGATTAAATTTGTGGTGTTTTGTACCGCAGACTATTCATCTGATTTTTTTCTCTCGCTCTCTTCATGGTCATAAAAAGAAACTCCTCAGCTTCTGCAGCTTTCCAGCCTCCACTTTTCCTCTCAACTGTTGTGCGGTCGCTACAGCAACATTGACCTCTGACCCCTCCAGGAAGTGCAGCGCGGCTGAGCTATGGCTCTAGTAACTTAGTAGGTCCATTTCAGTGCAGTTCAGCCCTAAACAAATAACTCAAGGCCTGTATTCTTTGAACCTCGCAGCTCCCCAGGTTTCCAAGGTTAACACCACTCCTGCTTTGGAGAGTGATCTATAGTTTCATGCTTTGTCGTTTTTATCGAGCCCTTTGCCCCCACGGTCACACAGGGTCGTTTCAGTCCACCACTTGAAACCTTCAGTGGTAACAACAGCGTAATTTCCCTGGCTACACACACTTAATAAAACGGATACTCAAATAGCTCTTTGGCCGGAGACCTGGTGTAAGAATCGAGTCAAACTAGAGGTCATGGTCTGGATTTCTTGAAACTGAGCTGCAGAAATTTAGCCATCACAAATGTCGAATGAATGGGAGTCGCAGGGGCAGCTGTGATACGTTTCATAACTCTTGGAAACGTCACCGTCAATCAACATCAATCAGCAGGACTTTGCTTTATGGTAAACGATGATGATTTTGAAGTAGTGTCAGCATTGCCAATCTAAAGAGCCTCAGTATGTTGCATATGCTGAAATATAATTTGGACTCCGTTGAGTTCTGGCAGGAAATATCCTCACAAGAGCCATTAATGTGTAGATGACTTGTGAAGACAGCGTACCTGCACAGTTTGCTCCGTTGCCTCGCGTTCCCAAGGTCATTTATAATTTTTATTGGCTACTTCAATACTCCACTTTACAAATGAAGGGCTTCATTCCAAAATACAGTTCATCCACTTTGGAAAATATTTCCGCAAGTGTGTTATTAAATATCCTGCGAATGGAAAGATAGCATTTATGAACCAAGAACTTGAGTTACAGGCTGTCTCTTGACAGGCTACAATCCTCCTAATTGGTTTTAAAATTGCGCCAACAATGACTGTATTGGAAAAGGGTGTCAGTTATTTGAAACAATGGATGATTTATTTTAAAACAAAATATCACTCGTCTTTGGCATGTCAAGCCAATGATCAGTCAGCACAATTATACCTTTAACCTAGCAGTTCTGATAGTCCATGGGCCTTTTTTTGTCATCGTTTGCAGTTTTGTAGCCTGGCTTCAGACATCTGAATCACTGCCCATGTCTCAAATTTGTTCGGTAATTGAAAAAGGCCTGGTGTCATGCCCACTGACGGCTGTTTTGCTCTGGTTGTAGAAACAGTTTGTGGCTCTCTAATGTTATTATAGTCTACAATATTATTACAGAGCCACAAACACAAAATTTGACTTTGTTCGTTTCCTGCTGACAATCACTACTGGTTTTGTTTAACTATGACCGCAGTTGTTCTGTAACGTAAACCACATGTTTGTTAATCATGACAAGGAAGGTCCCCTTACCTTAAAAAAAGTTTCCAAGCTTTGTTGGCAGGTTTGAATGGGGATGTCATCTTCTTGCATCTACCGATATATTCAGGGGAAAATAGGGCAGAAAAATGGCGACAAGTGTGGATGAGACAGAAAGAACTCTTAAACTGAAAGATTTGTTGGATAAATGCAACTCTAAGCACCTTCTTCAACTGTTTACATATCAAGTGAAACTGGCGAATGGTCACTTTTGATTAGTTTGAGGAAAACAATACAAAATATCCTCAACCATCAAACACACTGTCAGGCTGAAAGAATAAAACTGCTGTCTGATTATCAGGCTGTTACAGTCATATCACAAACTTTACTTTTTAATCTATAAGTTAAAGGTGTTTAAAGTATTCTGTTAAGTGTCTTTGTAGCAGAGTTGTTACAGTGCTAGCGCAAGATGCAATCCATTTCCCTCTGGTTCTGTATCCGTTATCTGTCTGACTCTTCATCCATCACCATCAAATAAAGGGGAAAAATACTCATAAAACATTCTGTGACTCTCACTGGCCTCAACTTTTATTTGATCACTTATGTCATTTTTAACTGTTGTCCCTTGGCCAGATGTTAAATTAGATATTAAAACACCAATAAAACTAACAAAACATAAAATAATGACAGGAGAAAGCACAGGCGAAAAAAATATGACCTTTATAGGCAAGTTTTGCCACTTGGCATCCATCTTGGCAATGTCACAAGGCAATTATTTTAGGTTATCAAGACCAGGCCTCTATCTAAATGAATGGGGGAGAGAGCCATAACTTAACTTTCAATTCTCAACAAGACATTAATTAAATGTAGAGAATCACCAGTCAAATATGATTAAAAAAACTCACCTTGGCCCAAAATGAGGTTTCAAACGTTTGTTTTTCCGCCGCAGGTTATTTTTACGGCTCACTCCAGATTAGTGTGACACAACAAATCTGAGTTCAATGTTTAATGTCTGAATCATCTCACCTTTCTTGGTTTTCAAAGTCCGTCTGCATCTACACCAAAGTGATTGAAACTGGGAAATGTACAATGCAAGCAATCAATCCAAAACACCATGTTAAGCTGACAGACAATCAGCTGTTAAAATGTGATAACGTATAATCATATGAAAGAAGACATACGTAAAACCACTCATCATTTTATTTTTCGCTTGCAGGCCATAAAGGGAGTTTAAGTCCAGAAATCTGAGCACCACGCCAAGTCACCAGTACTAATAGCTCTGGCAGGTTTCTTAAAGTCATTAGGTGCTATGCAACAGAAAAAATATTTTTTGCATCTTAATATCCAAGGAAGGAAGATAACATTCACATTTTATCAAGTTAATCAGGTCATTATCTGTTATCTGCTCATCTCCTCCGTGTTGTACAGGAACATCCTTGATATGTGTGGGAGAGCAGTAGTCCAGTTTATTGAAATGTGTGAGCCTTCAATTCGTAATAATAAACATTTCCAAACCGCAGTGATACTTAAGTGTCAGATAATAAATATAAACGAGCAGGCCCTGTTCGAGATTGGTGGAGTCCCTGCTTTACAGCTCTCTATCAGCACTAACGTGCTACACTTGGATTGGATTACAATGAGGCTAATGTGTTCTGGCTCTTCTCTTAGGATATGATACAAAAATGGGAGTGATTTTGGTGGGAAGCAAAGTCTGGGATTTAATAAATAGCCCTCAACTTTAAGCTTATCAAAAATTGGAGCAGCTGTGGTTAGAGGACAGGGAAGTTACGCTTTGGACCCGCCGATGGTCACTCAATCTTGCCAACGGTGGTTATGAGGATGAAACGCAGCTGCTTCCTTTACAGTTCGAGACGGTGAAGACTTACTGGATGGACATGTACTGGCTTGTGTGAGGTCCTGAGGGGGGAAAAGAGACCCAAACCACAGCTGCAGGGCAACAAGCCATACAAGACCCACATCTCTTCACTTCCTCGCCTGCATCTACACCCGTTTCCTGTCTGAACGAGGATATTTTGCAGCTGATAATGACACGTAAAATAATAGTCACGAAGATGATGAAAACACTTGACCTCTGACCTCAGGGGGATTTACATCCGACCTCAGTAGTGCGGAGAGGGAATCTGCTGCTGAATCAGTGCCTTCCCGTCTTGTTGTGTGGCCTCAGGAAAGCGTGAAAGGGAGGCTGATTTCTGCAGCCTTGATTCAGGATGAGAGAGAGGAGCTGTGGTCACAACTCAATCTGTCCCATATGGGGAAGATATGAAGCTTGGGGGATGAGTGGAGTGAGGGAAGCTGTTTCTGTGGGTGTGTCTCACCAGACAGGGACACTGTGGCAGCTCAGTCATGCTACAGTTGAATGGACAGTAATGTGATAGATCGAGACAAAATGAACGGAGCTGAGTTTATCTGGTTTGATTAAACATATTTTTTATTGTTTTGTTTTGTATTTATGAACATTTAATTTATCATCCAACAATCCTGATGAGTGACAGTCTGTGTAGATCCTCAGCTCTTGATCAAGAAAGGTTTAGACCTGCTCTTTGTGTTGTGTATATATTGACTACCTTTGCTAAACACACATTTACAACTCATGTCACCACTAACACTGTCTACCTGACAGATTTGGGTTAGCAAATGATAACACAACTAGAATGGCACTAAGTAGAGCGTATACCTCCGCCATAGTCCCCTTTAATTCAGTCAAGCCTAATCCAATATCAAACTTGATAGCCAGATAATACTCTACATTTTAAACCACCCATAACTGCTTAACCATAATTCTCATACAAAACAGCCACCTTAATATGCCTCAATTTTGTCATCAACATCCATGCATTATTTCCTGAAATTAAGAAAAATGTCGCCCAGTTTTGCAATGTTAAAGAATGTGAGAAAAAGTTCCTGGATCCGTCCCTTTATCCAGATCCACACCAAAAGTTAATTCTCGACGTAGACCCATCCTCCATCGAAGTTTTGAGGAAATCCATGCAGTACTTTTTGCATAATCCTGTTGACAAACCAACAAACAGATTCAGGTGAAAACAACAACCTCCTTGGCAGAGGTAATGTTAATTTCATTGTAGCTTCAGCACATCTTATTCTCCACTATAAAGTATCTAGCACAATAAGGAAGCACCACCAAATACCAATCCAGTGTTAAAATGTTCACATTAACACCCTCAAAATGATTGATAGTACGGCTAAAAGGTCCAGTGTGTAGGATTTAGCTGGATCTATTAGTAGAAATGGAGAATGATATTCATAATAATATTTTCATTAGTGTATGTGGAGTGTTTGTTAGCTTAGCATTAAGACTGGAAGCACGTGGAAATAGCAAGCTTGACTATTAACTATTGGAAAGAAAGTGAATCATTTGAGGCATATTTCTCAATATGTTTAATATTTTCTTTGACAGCAGCGATGACCTTTGTTTAGTATGAGCTGTCTGGTTGTTCCAGGCTATGATTTCACATGTCAACGACAGCTTTCCACAGATTTGCACCAGATTTTATCACACAAATCCTATTGTGGTTGCTGTAGCCATGTTCACCACAGTTAACAGTAAATAAGAGCAGCTCCAAATATGCTTCTAATATCAGAAAGTGAAGGGAAAAAAAGAAAATATGAAGATGCAAAAAAAAAAAAAAAAACAATATCCAAAAAGTATGAGCGCTAAGATAGAAGAAGTACTTTTATTAATCTTTGTGGGAAATTGGGAAATAGCCTCTGTAGTGTTACTGGTTTAGGCAGTAGCTATAGTTTCAATCCCAACAACAGTCAATACATCAGCTGACATGTTGAAGTGCAAGGCTTTTAGTGAGACAATGAAGCTCTCCCTGCTGACGTCGACACAGGAACACAAGCCAAACGCCTAAACTTGAGTTTATAAAATGTAAACTAAGAAGGCTGAGAAATGTGTGTACAGTAAACTTTAGAGGATGACGTTTTACTTCTGGAAAGATACTGACCTTTCAGGTTACAGGAAGAATACAGGATGTCATTCGGCCTGTATTGCTCTATGATTGAGGCCCTGCTAAAAGACATCCACATCATCAAACTCCTCAGGGGAAATAAAAAAATAAGGAGCTGATATGTTGCAGCTGGGATGATCCTCTCTTATTTTACCAATTACTGCACACTATCTATTTCTGCTCGTTTAGTGGGATGATGTTCGACTTTGAGTTTGAAAAAGGTGTAGGAAGGGTTTGCTCCAACAGCTGAGTTGACTGGAAACGGTTTGTAATGAGAATCAAATGAGCCGTAGAGCATTATCATCGTGAATGACTGTGTAATTACCTCATTCACACATGGTCACCATAACATTTTGAGAAAGGCCAGTGACTGTCTGTGGATGTGTGTGAGTGTGTGTGGTTGTGTGCGTGTAATGCAAATATGACTCACTGCCTTTGAACCCAAACACTCACTAATGAATACTCCAGAATACATGCTGCATGTGTGTCTGTATCTGTGTTTGCAGCTGTGTGTCAAGCTCTCCAGATATTAAAAAAGAAATCTGGCACTTCGTCAAGTGAAGTTGGTTTGAGATGATGCCAAGGGACCAGGAGAGAGACTTCATCTATGCAGATGATCATCCACCGGGTCAACATTTACTTTCCAGACTCTAAGAATGCTGTTTGTCAGATTGCTGACACTTTGGAGACACATTTGGATGTTGTTGTGAATGCGGATGGACACTGACCAGCAGGAAGCTGCTACTCCAGTTGTTGTGCAGTAAAATAATGAGGGCTCTCTCGTGTCAAGTGAAGGCCACAGAGGAGAAGCCCTTGGACCACGTTAATCTTCGGTCAGTCCACCATTTTGGTCCAGACTGAAATGCCTCATTTTATCATGTGAGCATACTGATGTTAGCATTTAGCTCAATGCACCGCTCTGCCAAACTGTGCGGTCATGTGCAGTTGGATTACTGGAAAAATATTTTTCCAACTGGGAAAATTCACATGATGAAAGTAAACAGTGGGTTGATGGTAAGAAACTTTTTATCAACGTGTTGTTCAAACGCTCTCAGTGATAAAAGTCAGAAGAACGACTTTCCAACTTGGGTACTGACATCATTATTTTGATGCTAATGTATCTGTTTAGCACAAACTAACAAATAAGAGGCTAGCCTTAGCTAGTGGTTATTCCAATTATAGGAAATCAGTGATAAATGTTATAGACTTTTATTCAGTAATGCACTGCTGTCCACTTATATCTGAAGGAGAAAAATCATTCCTTTGAGGACAACAATGTTAACATCTTGGCCGGAGAAGACAGATGGTTTGAAAGAGGAGTGAAAGAGTCCATCTATGTCAAACTGGAACGACCATCTTTAAACAGAGGAGGTGGCCTATGACACTACGTATCACCCACCTACAATGCAGTACTGAGTTCCCTCCCCAGACAGCTTAACAATCATTCACACCTGGGCTCACCTAGCCCTAGCAACCCACATGCCGGTTGGATCAATGACCCACAAGTGGCCCTAACAACTCTGAAACTCAGAGCTCACACGTGTCCTTAACGACTCTGTAAGGACACTCCCACACAGAGTTTAAAAGCCTGCAACTCCCCTCCAGTTAGTTATGACTGAAGAAGCCTCTTGGATGAGAGGTGAAACTGTAAGATAGTGTGATTCGAATGGCAAGGAAGGTGTTCGGCAGACAGCTCAGCAGATATCTTGACATCCCAATGGTGAAATTTTATTTATAGTGTTCTCCAATACACATGTAACTAAAACAAAAAATAACTCTTCAGAAACTCAAACAAGAAGGGCACATGTTAATGGCCTCACCTTTAGGTCTCCTGACCCCAAAACCAGTCTGCTCATATAGAGTATTCAATTAACACCTAGACTGCTTCAGTACCTACCATGGTTCCTGAGGGAGGACATGATCAAACCCTATATTTCAGGAAAATTAGCTATCATGTTTTTAACTACTTTCCAGCTCATTACATTACTTATTAGCTTTACAGAAGAATAATAATCTTCACACATTGTGTCGACATATAATAAACTACCAAATTAGAAATTCCTACCAAACAGAAACCTCTACACTTGGTTGAACGCAATAATAACATTGATGACATCACCAACCCCATATAACCCAGGAAATGCGGGCAGCCCTCCCTTTTCCTGCATGGTGGCAAATATGTTGTTCAGCCTTGAAATATGGCCCAGGTCCCACTGAAATTTCACGAATCATTGTCTTTTCAGTTGCTGATCAATTACACATCCGTGAAATAACGATTTCTAAGATTCCCTATGTTTATGACTTCTAACCTGGAACACATCAACAGGACAATTGAGCTTCCCACCCTGAGCATAACGTAGAGGAAAATGCCGCCATGTGAATATGGTCTATTTGGCCTCTGTGTCAGAGGTCAACATCCAGACCATGTACTGGTTGATTATGCAGATTAATTTAATGAATTAAATTAAACTTTAATTCAGCTTCTCAGCAAATCCTCTGATTGTAATGGATATTGGTGTGATTGGACTCTAGTGGATAATAACTATGGACAGAATAACTTTTTTGAAAAACAAGGATTACGTCTGTCCATTTGCTTTTACTGGAAAAACTATATTTTCTGTTAAAGGATCAGCTAGAAAGCAAAGAGTAACACTCAATGTGATATTTCTTATTCCCTCAGAACCTCAAAGGTCCAATTTAAGAGGACCATTCAAGATAAATTTAATGATGTCTTACTTCTAGTGAAAGGGCTAACACCTAGCTTTAGGCAGAAATCCCCTTTCCCAGGAATAGCTGGGGAATCTTTAAGAATGAAGGTGAAACCCCCGATTTCCTAAAGACAAACATGGTTCAACTCTGCCTGTACTTGTGCATTCACTGAATCCCTTTTAACATGCAACCCCCAGCACAGGCTGAGCATTATTCTGTCATTACACCCTGAAAAAACCCCTTTACTTTGCACCTATGGAACAAAACATGTTCATAATAATGTCCCCGTCCAATGATGGATGTCTCACTGAGGTTGGAGCACTGGCAAAGTGTCTGTTTGATTTGGACAGCAGCTCTAAGCATCTCTCCAGGTTTCGTTTTTCACTATGTCCCGTCTGCTCATTTTACCTCTTTGTATGTTAGTTCAGCTCTCGTTCTCTCTCTGTGCCTTTGATATTTCAATCCACGGCCACAGTCCTAGCTGGAACAATAAAACCATGTGGGGTTTAAGTGCTAAAATCTGACAAATAGAGCTGGAAGGAGCTTAATCACCAAGTTAGTGGAGGAAAGGAGTGAAAGATATTTTTATGATTTCGGGCTATAGTTTTGGAACACCATAAAAATGGGGAGGCAACACGTAAGGACTCATGGTTAAAATTCACCAAATCTTATTAGATTTACTTTTTTTTAAATTTAATGGTGGTTAAGATGTGATACGCAATCTGAACCATCATGGTTAGATATTGATTTTGGATGGAATGTAAATTTGTCTGCAAAGTAAAAATCGCTGCCGCCACAAATTAAAACATACAAGGAAGCACCGTCTGGTTTCAGTCATCTTTGTTTTGCCTACAGGTGAACCTTAGTTTGCAGCCAACACGCACATACACAAAGAAAAATATGTTTTATGGTATCAACACTGAGAGTAAACCTTCCGTTAACATAAATAAAAAAACTTCTGGGAAGAGGCATATCTCTAAGGCAGACTGAATCTTGCACACAGATTGCTGTAAGCCCTCTGTGGCCGCAATCACGAGGAGCCCCAAAGCAACAACTCGAGCCATCAAATACAAACTCCAGAATCCTTGAGATCAGGAATGGAAACAGATTTTTTCTTCAACAGCCCAGAGACGCTAGTAAATCTCAAAATTGACAGGCCACATTCAGTATTTTATCAGTTTTTAGGATAAAATAGTGTTTCCAAATGATTGTAGTTTACCTGCCAGAGTTCTTACATAGGAAAAGATTTAACAGTATTGGCTTTTGGTTGTTGTCAATGTAGGGTAACTGTTATTTGATCTTTAAGCTGCATGCAAAGTCCTGCCATTAATGTTTGAAATACAGAGGTGATGGACGGTGTTCAAACCAGGACTGGCTTGAAGGGGGTCAAAGGAACCCATTGATCCTTTTCTAGGGGGGGTCACTGCTTCTATTCACGGAGACAATAAACAGTATTTTAAAAACTGTATCAGCAAAGCCCCTCCAAATAATAACATAATTCTATTACATTTTACATTAGACATAACTTATTTAGTTTTCAGCTGAAATATTTTACATGAAATTATCTTCAAAGAAGTTTATCTGTATTTTGAAAAATCTGTGCTTGTCTTGTGCTAGAATGTATTCAGATAAAAGTAAAAAAGTAGGGGAGTTAAACTGTATTTGGGTTGTTCTGATACCAACACCAGTATCTGAAAATCCTCTGATAATGTCTAACATGTTGGAGTTGGTATTGGCGAGTGCACGCAACTATGCACCGATCTGATACCACATAATTTATTTGTTAGAAACGGGACCCTGCTACTTTATCCAGCAGCGTCTCGTACAGCAAGAGTAGCCAATATCCATAAACAGCAAGTGACTCGTGTAACTTCAAGCACATGTAGAAAATAACATCCTGACAGAGCTAGTGGTATACACCTGGTAATAATAAACGAGACATACACAAATTTTTTAATGCACAGGTTTTGGATCCGTGGTCTGTATCGCCCGATACACAAAGTTGGCATCGTAACCGGGAAGGAAAAAAATGGCATCTCTAAAAATGTACTCAAAGTCCGTAGTCAGTATCAGACGATACACACATTTTCAGAATCAGAGCAACACACATCCTCCCTGGATACGAAGCGCACCACCAATTACTTATGTCCAAACCAACAACAAACTCCTTTTCTATGTAGGGACATTTGAAGTCTGTGCATACATAATGGGTAATGGGTAACATAATGCAAAAAAATACAAAGGCATAAAAAAAGATGAGGCTGTTGGGAATATCAATATCTTGCTCACTTACCATCCATGAAAAATTAACTTACATTTACACTGCCCTTTCTGAAAATGTTACGAACATGTCACAACTCACAAACTAGGAGCTTTCAGAAATGTTCCACTCACGAGGTTGCGAGTACCACAAAAGGGGGTCATTCATATGGACTCTTCTTGTGAACGCAGTACCTCATTTGAAGGGAGCAACAATATCAGGATGCATAACTTTACTGCTAAAATAGCATTTTTACAGCATATGTATGCTAACCTTAGCTAACGTTATAGTTTCACAAACTCCCATGATAAGCTGCTGCTTAGTCATCAATCCTCCAGAGAGCCTAATTAAAGGGATTAAACTGTGGATGTGAGGTGCTTAAAATGATAAATAAGAGGTTTAAACTATTGTTTACTATCTGTTAGCATTAGGACAGGACTCAACTGCCATCTAGCCAGAGTATACAGTATATGGCTGATAAATGAAAGAGGACCACCTAAATGACATCTCTTTTCTGTTTGAACAGCAAAAATACTTAACTTAAGCTTTCTAAATATCAAGAGTGCTGAACTTTTATCAACAAGCCATTTTTGGCTGCAATGTAAAAACCTACACAGATAAATGCTTTGGCCAAAATCGTTAGCGTCCACATGCATTTTCATAATGTTGCACATCAGTACACTTTTCACCACATGAAGCCCTCTGAGGATTTTCCCATTTCTCAAACACTACAGCACTTGCTTTTCACGTGTGAAGTCGGAGACAGGAGACGGATCATCACTCATCCAAAACGCTGTGTGCAAAAGAAACAGTAGTACAAATCAGCTCATGAGTATTAGACGTCTCAAATCCACATGTGAGGTGTGGGGATATGCTGTCCTTGGAAAAAAGCAGCTATCCGGCACTTCTGCGAGCCAACATGCCCTTTATTTAGCCGCCAGAGCTAATCACACTTGCAGCCAGATTCAGTAGGGTGTGCTCTGGCATTTATTTACAGTTGAGTCCACAGCCAGGACGTATCATGGATGATTCAGTAATTCAAATGGCCTGGTCTCCAGTGCAGTACCTCTACTGCCACATTCATTGCTCCAATTATCTTGTTACATGGGATGGAGCTAAAACATGAGATCACTGTGAATCGAGCCACCTTCAGTATCTTGTGATTGTGTGGACTGGCTGGGAGTGCCACTGTGAAATGGCCTTGTAAAAGTCACATGCAGGCGCTAATTTTACTGACACTTGGGGGATTTTGCTGTTTGCTGCACCAGATGACCAATTTAAACATTTTAATTTGATACTCTCGCTAATAAAAGAATTTGGTCTTGCTGAAAGTGGAAAAACGCTGCAAATCCCCAATTGCTAGTTTTCAGCACATATCAGATCTGGAGCAAATTATACATTTCAAAATAATCTTAGCCTTTTTCTGAATCTTATTAAAACAACAGATGTGTGAAGGTTACTATATCAACACAATTCAGACAGTGCCAGAGAAGATGTTAATCTAAGAAAAGCTTATTTAATTGGGGTTTGCAAGCGAACTGAAAAAGAAAATTACACAAATACTAACATTCTTGGGTCGGCTCAGCATTGAAGCAGATTAGACCACAAAGCTGAAATAAATTCAGATTTTCTTGGACTGCGACTGTATATTCACATTCATGTATTGGATTTAGGTGTGAAGCAAGTCATAGTGGATGAAAATGCAACTTAATATGCTCGGAGAAGTGGAAAAACAAATTGGGAGATTCACATTGATATGGCTTCGCAGTTGCAGGTAGAATGGGCTCAGCTCACAGGGGGCCAAAGCCCTCCAAGAACATAAACATAAGGCCTGGAGCGGCACCAAACTTCATGGCTACAGAGCTCCATGTTTTGCAGCATTGGCAAGTTTTGATTCCAAAAAGGAAACTTTGCCATTACAAGGCAAGTGGGCAATGAAAATTCAATTAGGGTCCCACACCTATGGTGTTACATGGCAGTCCAGCTCTCCATTGGAGGGCCCACACCCGTCGCTATGGGCGGGCCATAGGGGGTCTGGCCCGCCCCCAAAAATGCTTGTGCCCCCCCACTTGAGGCACAGATCTCTTAAAAAAAATTACTTTAATTTTTATTTTATGTTATCATAGTAGCTAATTTTGTCTTGAGAAATACTAATGTTGCATTCTTTATCATTAAAACATTAAAAATATAAAGAAACAATGGTGTGATTTTGTTTGATTGATGGGAATCTACACTGCAACAGCCTATCCCGGCCTTACTGAAAAGAAAGTTAGGCTACGTACGTGATTTAGCCTACGTCAATGTAGATGCTCAACAGTTACCGCACATTTTTGAAAGTGAAGCTGGATGAGTTTTCGCTGGCTTACTATTTCATTTCTAGTTCATCATGGATATTCGTAAGTGGTTGAAAAGCCACCAACAGTCTCCTCTGCCAAATCGGATACGACTCCTGGTATTACCTGGAACTGATGTGGTTGAATCTGAATATACTGTGGCTTGTTAGTTCCTGGTGAAGAAAATGACTGACACCCCGGTTCCCCGAAGACGGAAAATGGACAATAGTCAACATCCTCAGCACATTCAACTGTGCACTCCAGGCTATGCCGACTGTTGTCACAGCCTACACCCTTGCCCTAACTTTAGGAGCTTCCACAGCAATGTGTGAAAACTCATTTTCCACGCTCAAAAGCGTCTTCTCAGAGCATTGGCACAGTATGCTGCACAGACGCAAGGCCCAGCTGATTCAACTTGCTTTTGAAAAGGACCTCACTCACAAGTTTAAGTCCGAGTGGAAGGGTATGTTGATGAGGAGGTTCAGCTCGGAGAAACGCCGCCTCCCACTGTACTGACAGGAGGGACTGGAGAGAGGACAGCGTCCACTCAAAGTACCGGTAGGTTCAAAGTCTCTGTGCGTGTGTGTGTGTGTCTAATGGCAATGCATATCCTTCTGTTGACTGCTTTAAAATGCAATGTTTGAGAGATGCTTCTGGTGTTACATCTAATATGTTGTATAGTCAAGTGTTTTATGGATATTCATAACATTGCTTCTATGTAATGTATTGCTTTAAATTATGAGGACTGATGTTGTAGGCTATACCTGGTCATATTGCTGTTGGTTATGTTTAACGTGATGATTACGTGCTGCGCGAATAGAGTATAGGATTATTAAAAATATACGTACTGTAGGCTAATAATAATTGTGCCCTCCCATGCATTTCATATGCCCCCCTTAAGACTGAGATCTGGCGACGGGTCTGGGAGGGCCTTTGTTTTCAGAAACCCGACTCCAGCTACCATTTGGATGGAAAGCACAATATTCCATATTCAATTATCTGAACACATCAACACAAAGCTAAAATTATAGATTTCATCTTGTGGTTTGCTAGAATGTGGTTCCATGTGGTCTCATGTGAAATGTGTCCTGTCTAATGGTTTGTTACTGAGATGATAATAAATAAAGAAAACCACTGTCGAGCTAGTTGGCTTGTCGAAGTTGACAAATTAGCTATTATTGAAAGATGTCTTTTTAAAAATAAGACAATAAACATTTGGTTTCGGGAATATTACCTCTTTTTAAAATAATGATATAGCCTTTCAGATGCTCTGTACTGAATAATAATACCTCTGTCACTGAGGTGAAGCAGACAGTCAAATTCTCTCCTCTCTCTGGCAGAATTACAATCCAATTGTTCAGTTTAAATGTTCCTCTAAATTTTCTGTATGAGCTGTCCAGGAGGGGAACACATGATGTTTCCACTAGATATTTTTGTTCCATATGCTGAACATTTCATTCTGGTATTTTAAGTGCAGTTTGAGATCTATACTTATACAGTATTTAAGCAGTGGACACAATAATTAAATATGCTGTATTTTGGCTCATGTTACAACATAATTGAAACACTATTTTCTGTTTTATGTGGGAATTATTATAATATCTACTGAAATCACATCAAGACTAATTAGTCACATTTACCTTTTTAACGATAAATTAGCCATCTAAAAATATATATATATTTTAAGATTCTCTGTCCTTACAGTTGACCTTTTATTAATTAAAAGAGATACATGGATTACTACCTGTGTCCCCCCAGCATTTAAATGTATCTTCATGTTATGCTGTAGCTGTTACGGAAAGCCATCCACGTCCAACAAGGCATTTCATTTCTGTGCCAGTTATTTTTCAACTGCACTGAGACACCAATCAATTTCTTTTAATTGAGTTATCCTGGGCACTAATGATTTCTTTTGGTTCCATGGGGAGACCTGCCAAACTGTTACATCAACATTGATAAATCAGCAAAATTCTAATTATATGTTGAAAGTATTCACAAAATACACTGAAAATGGACCAAACTTGTGAGTTGCAGGCTTAAAGGCCAAAACAATAAGAGGAACGATGGTAACACGTTCCATAGAGCAGTATCACACCCATTTTTCTGAAACCCCTGTAGTCCAAAAAATGTCCCAATGGACTCACAGCCCATTTGTCCAACAGCCCGTTATTCTGAAAACAGCCATTGCTCCAAAGGCCCGTTGTTCTGTAAATACACACGGTATAGCCAACTTTTGTGTGTAACTTAACTGATATAACCAACATACTTATTTTAACCCAAACCATAATATTTTCCTAAACCTAACCAAACTACAACTTGTTTACAACGTTAACATTATTAAGACAAAAACTCCAGGAAGAGTGTGTATTTTCCGGATAATTTTGGTTTTGTTCTTAATGGACATTTGGGCACCTGAAGAAACTGTAAAATCAATATATCATTGAAATTTGAATTATCTCTCAAGTATTGGCAAAAGAGGTTGATGAAAGCAGATGAAACTATTGAGTTACGAACCTAAAAACCTAAAACAATGAGCTGAAAGACACTAAGGCTGACACCACAATCGTCTGAAAAATGGCCCATTGGACCTAAAGCCCATTTATTTGCTGTTATTTCAAAAACAAAGCCATTCCGCCAAAGGCCTGTTGTTCCGAAAATACACAGTCTTGTATCGCCAACTTTCATATGTAACCTAACTGATGTGACCAACCCAAACCATGACATTTTCCTGAACCAAACCAAGTAATTTGGATGCCTTAATGTAACTGAACGTGACCGTTTTACGTTAACGTAATGTTAAAGGCCAAAACTCCACGGAGAGTGTGTATTTATGGAATAACTTCAGTTTGTGTCAAATGGGGACTTCAGACTATTGGGGTTTCGGGAGTAACGGGCTGTTGAAACATCGGGGATTCCCCCTTTGAAGCAGAGTTCAGCTCATTTCCAGAGTTCATATAATTAATTTAAGAAACCCCACAAATTTACCACAGTTAAATGTATCAGTCACAATACTAAAGACAAAGAAAAGTAGTTGAACACTTGTCGATTTTGACACTTAAGGTTAAATATTTATTGAGAAACAGTCATGTTCTGTGCAGCAGATAGAGCCAGTTAAACACTTTTACCTTTCACCTTTACGTAATACATGACTTACTGAACACTGTTAAGAGTCACCATCGGTTTGCAGCCCCCGCTGACTCCCCACAGTACCCCCCAAGCATTACTGCTTTCTGTAAGCAATTAAGAATAATTTATTCTCTGACTTGATTCAAGCCATATTGATATTTCCTCTCCCTCTCCTTTGGATGAATGCAATGAGGAAAAACATGGGCTTAAAGGTTGTAAACATGAAGAGGATCTGGTTGAGAGATAATTACAGCAATTTCCATGATTCATTCTTAGCAAAGCACGCCGATAACGTCCATGAACCCTGCAACATGATGACGACACTGAGGGATGCAAAGGAACGCTGAGGTTTTAATGAATTACAGTCACTACAATGAGAAGTAAATAAGACTGAACCCTGAATAAAGGGGCAGCAGCAACCCTGTACTTCTCTAAACAGCCTCCACCAGAAGCCATGACCTCACTTTTTTAATCCCAAACAGCACTTTGAAGCTCTAATCTCCAGAGTGCCATTTGGTCTCAAACTACTGCTGCAGTTTGGGTTCATGCAGTTTCTGTGATGCTTGCTGAGCTCTGAGCTACAAACCATCCAGTGAAGCAGAGTATCAGCACACATGACCATCCAGGATCTGTCTGCAGTTCATCACGTTCAGGTTTTAGTAAACTTTTAATATGTTCTCTCCCAAACCTGACCTGTGTGGTACTTCTGCTACTAGAACTGCTAGTTCGCCATTAATGTTACTATTATTTCAACACTATGGCTGCAACTCTGCCATTATAGCAATATGGCTGCTGCAAATGCTACTACTGCCACTAGCATTGCTACTTTGCCATTACTACTGCTCAGTACTACGACTACTGCTACCATTACTGAGATTTACTGTATCTGGCATTTGCTACCAATGTAACTACTACTATTACCACAACTACTACTGCCTTTACTTCAACTACCACCCCTACTACTACTGTTACCACAGCCTTTACTACTACTACTACTACTACTACTACTACTACTACGACTACTACAGGCTTTACTACCACTACTACTACTAAAGCCTTTACTTCAACTACCACCCCTACTACTACTGTTACCACAGCCTTTACTACTGCTACTACTACTACTACTACTACTACTACTACAGCCTTTACTGCTACTACTACTACTAAAGCCTTTACTACTACTACCACCCCTACTACTACTGTTACCACAGCCTTACTACTACTACTACTACTACTACTACTACTACTACTACTACAGCCTTTACTGCCACTACTACTACTAAAGCCTTTACTACTACTACCACCCCTACTACTACTGTTACCACAGCCTTTACTACTACTACTACTACTATTACTACAGCCTTTACTGCCACTACTACTACTAAAGCCTTTACTACTACTACCACTCCTACTACTACTGTTACCACAGCCTTTACTACTACTACTACAGCCTTTACTGCCACTACTACTACTAAAGCCTTTACTACTACTACCACCCCTACTACTACTGTTACCACAGCCTTTACTACTACTACTACAGCCTTTACTGCCACTACTACTACTAAAGCCTTTACTACTACTACCACCCCTACTACTACTCTCACCACAGCCTTACTACTACTACTACTACTACTACTACAGCCTTTACTGCCACTACTACTACTAAAGCCTTTACTACTACTACCACCCCTACTACTACTCTCACCACAGCCTTACTACTCTTACTACTACCACTACTACAGCCTTTACTGCCACTACTACTACTAAAACCTTTACTACTACTACTGCCTTTACTACTACTACCACCACCACCACAACTACCGCTATTACTACAGCCTTTACTCCTACAACTGTATAATTTACTACTTCTACTAATACAAAGGCCTGTACTACTCCAACAACATCCTTTACTACTACCACTGCTACAACAGTCTTTACTACTACTACTATGCTTTACTACTACTACTACTACTACTACTACTACAGCCTTTACTGCCACTACTACTACTAAAGCCTTTACTACTACTACTACTACTACTACTGCCTTTACCACTACTACCACCACCACCACAACTACCGCTATTACTACAGCCTTTACTCCTACAACTGTATAATTTACTACTTCTACTAATACTACTACTACTACTACTACTACAGCCTGTACTAATACAGCAGCCTTTACTACCACTACGACTACTACTATCCTTTACTACTATTACTACTATCCTTTACTACTACTACTACTACGACTACTACCATCCTTGACCACTACTACTACTACTACTACTACTACTACAGCCTTTACCACTACAACAACAACCTTTACTACTACTACAGCCGGTAATACAACTACTACTACTGCTACTACTACTACTCTAGGTACTTCAATTGCCAGTACAACCCTTGCCATTATCCAGAGTACTATTACTACTAGAGCCACATTTTCTGTTTACACTAAGTGCTGCTGATGCTATTAATACAAACAATAGAACAATAAGAAAAACACTTTGTGTCACACTTTAAAATATTACACAGAGATTTACAGACAATAAAACAAAAGGGCCATGAAATAGAACATAAAACTTAGATTAACCAAAAATGTGGTCAAACAGGCAGACAACTGCAATGAAAAGATGAAAAAAACGACACTAAAATCCATTGAACACTTGAAATGTGTGTTGAGAAGTCATTTACAAGATGACACTAGAGCCTTTTCTCATTATGTAGCTCTGTGTTTCGCTGTCCAGACCCCCGAGGCTCCTCCTCCTCTGAGCTGGGTCTGCTTCCAGCTATGACGGCTTTGTTCTTCCAAGGCCTCTTTGGGGCCTGCTAATGCAATCAGTGCGAAAAAGCTCGGACATAAAATATAATAGGGGGGAAAGGAGCAGGAAGAGTTATGGGGCTGGGATGAATAGTTTCCCCTTTGAGTTGGTTCCGTTTTCGTTCAATTTATTGCTCTCAGCTAGCTCCTGACCAGAGAGCTCTCTCTGTTTCAGCTCCACGCCGGAGGGGTCTAGTGAGTGTGCAGCACACTGACCTCATCTGTGTGAGCCAAACACATGTTCTGTTCTGCAGGTTCTCCAGTCTATCCCCCCTACACTGCTACAGAACTTAGTTTAATCCATGTCAGCGCCAACACAACTGTGTGTTGGCATGGAACGGCCAAACTGGAGATACGAGTGGCTTTAAAAGAAGCAGCCATCCAGAATCCAGAATCATTAAGGTGGAGCACAGCTATGTTTAAAACGAGGATGGAAGTGAAGTGTGACAGGTCATGGACTTCAACCTTCCTAATAAAAGTGCAGGCGTGGAATGAGCAGGACAGATCACACTAGCATTTAAACTGGCAGGACTTTGTGTAAAAAACAAAGAGGACTAAATTTACACCTCTGACCGTTAGCAAACCATCTTGACAGTGCTGAGTTCAAAATGGAGGAAGCTACCGTAGCTTTTTAAGGATGTTGAATCATTTGCTTTTATTAACCTTCTCTGTGTAAAGACCAACTGATCCACAAAAAAAAAATGTTTGCAGACAGAATATCAGACAAGGTAATCGTATCTCTTTGTTTAAACTGTGAATAATCTTTTTTTTCTAGCTAACAAGCTTGGTACTGGCTAGTTAGCAAGTTTGCTAACTGAAAGAGCCTTTTTTCCTCTTCCAAACATGTTTTTGAATAAAATAATATACAATACTGAGAATTAAATGCACGGCAAGAGTGGGCATCCCAATAAAAAGATAATAATAATAATAAAAACAAATATTGTTTCTTTTGAATTGATAAATAAGAAAACAGATGCGCAGTTTATTCAAATTTTTTTCAAAATTTTACAAATGGTAATGACATATCATAGCATTATTAAAATAATAGAAGATTGTCTTGTAATTAGACCATTTTTCCTTTATGAATTATATTTCTGGTAACAACATCCGATGTACCATTTTAAATATTTTACTACTTTGCTTCTATCAACCAACAAAAGCCATTTATCTGTAAAGAAGAAACAAGTGTGCACATCCTTTTCCAGCAGAGAGCAAATTGATTTTATTTCAGTGATTTTTAGAGAGTTCAAAAGTTAAGTAGACTTTTAGTTTCACAATTAGCCTATAAACAGCTAATTAGTGATGCCTAAGTGATGGAAAACCAATGATTCCCTCCATCGCAACGTTTCCCCCTCAGGAAATAAACATGAAGCCCGGCTGGAAATATGTTGATTAAAAGCAAAACTAGCTGCAAGTGTTGGGTTTTTGAGATGTGTGTAGGTGTGAAAAAATGAGTCACTTCTAAATGTTCCAAAAGCTGAAAAGCATTAGTTCTAGACATCTGAGTCCACTGCTGCTCCTATATCCTCACCAATGATGGGGTTGGATGGAGTTGGCATCGATGCTGAATGACATCAACATGGACTTTTGGAAATGAGACTCTGGTTCCAATCTGAGCGAGGACATTTATTTTTTTCTATACAGTCATGCCGACTGTTAGGAGATCTGAAATGGAACCACACGCATGGTTGACTTTACTGATGATTTACCTTTACTGCTAACAGTTTGAGTCCTCTGGCTCTGCTTCCATTGATTTCTCTCCAGCAGGCACCATGCTGTGAGGTGATGTATTGATCACAACAATCTGTGTCACTTTGCTGAGAACACTACTTTAAAGAAATGATGCCAAAGGCTCAGAAGGCACTTTTTGTGACAGTAAATGGTACATTCGCCATTATGATTTCTTTTTTTTTCCATTAGGGGACCGAAACTGAGTTGATTTAGTGTCTACCCGGATATTTGGAGCTAATCATGTGAAAAAGGCCATGATCTCTCTTTGGTCCTGACTCATACAGTATTTCATATGTGTAGAAACTGCAAAAAATAAGAACACCCTTAAATAAGTAAGTAGTAAAATAAGTATATATATATATATATATATATATATATATATATATATAAGTATAAGAAGAATTTAATTTCAACAGTTGTTTTCTCCAGAGGAAGGATGCAGAAAAGGTGCAGAGGGAGAGTGATACAAACCGAGGTGAAAAAGGTGTGAACCGACGGGTATTCACTCGATGGATAGTGCTCCGGTGTTGTGTCAGTCTAGTCCCTCGTCTTCATTTGTTTCCCGTAAATCAACTGGGTGTTTTATTGTGCCCTATCACAGCATACAGAACGGGGTGTCTTGTTCCACTTGGGATACAAGGGTTGTTTCTTGCTTTGGACAGTAGCCATGTTGCTAATGCCAGTAGCCAAAAAACGAACAAGAGAAAGTCATGAACAAAAGAAACAAATATCAGTGTATGTGTCTAGGGGTTAGCATTAGCGATCCGGTTGTGTTTGCAGCAGCAGCACAACAATAGAGCTTGGAAAAGTTGTCCGTTTCCACTTTAAAACCTCACTGTGTCGTTTCCATTTGACACAGATGCCACAGCTTACCTGTGATGAACTGGATCAACAACAATGGCTGAATGTAAACGTCTCCACCAGTCTGATGACTTCTGAGTACTAAGTCTCAAAACCGATTAAATTGGCATCAAATGGCCACAATACCTTTTTTGATGTTTCCTCGAGGGACTACCATGACAGAATCAAAAGAGAAGAATGTTGGCGAGAAATAGCAGAGGCATAACAGCAACCCAGTGAGTAACTTGCTTGTTAGCTATGTTAGCTTTGGTAGCCATGATTGACAATTACCTGTCCCACCTCCCCGATGACCTATGAACTCGCATAGGGTCATGAACGGTGATTGGTCGGGGTCATACTCGTAGTGTTGCCAGTCTCCCGACCAGGACACGGCAAGAATTTATGCCACTGTGATTGCTTAATCTGACATGGTGACTATGGTAAACGAAATAAATATTGTGTAGTCTGATCCCGGCATTAACAGAACCTTCTTGCAACACAAAAACTCTTGGGTGTCTAGACTCATTGCATCTGTTTAAACTGAAATCATTTTACTCTAAATTGATGTTCTTCTTTATATGTATTTTGGATGAAGAACTTTTTTTTTTTGCTGTTGTAACTGAATTGAAAACATCAGCTCTGTGTCATATGAGGACACATTTATTGGTTTTCATGTGCAGTGAAACTGCCAAGTGCAAATTTAAGAAAGTTCAATTAAATAATTCTTTTCGGGAACTCGACTCTTCATCACATCATCATGACATGTGCGCTACAAGCTCCTATGTGAAATTACATCACTGCATTTGGGACTCGAGCATAAATCAGGCTGAATCTGCTCTTTACTGTCCGATCTGATGACTGTGGTGCTACTTTTTAAATCTGTAATTGCCGCACTGAGTCCTCTGCTGAAACATTGTCACCCCATGAGGCCATTGTTATTCAGTGATTTACAGGACCAAACTCTTCACACTAAAATTTATAGTATGCTCTGTTGACAGAAAGAAAGTTCTAAAAACTTTATTCTCCATCAGTCAGGAACAATGTTCAAGGATATATTCAAACTTGGAGCGGGGATTAAATTCCTGATTGTATCAGTAACAGTTTGGTTTCAGGCATCGCTGCACGTGAAAAGTGAAGTCAGTTCAGTTTGGACTGTAAAACTTCCCCTTTCTCTTTCTTCACTTCGGTGTGCTGTAATCATGTAATATGTTTTAGTCACTGGGTCTGCTTCACCTCACAAAACCATTCAGGAACCGTTTCACTGTCTGGCTTTCATCACAGAGCGTTCTGTCACTACCCCTCGACTGCTGCACTTTGTTTAATCATCCTCACGCCGTGTCGCGCATCACTGCTCTTGGATCACGTTGCCTCGCCTGCAGACTTGTTGGAATCGAGGATTTCACCGTGAGGGTTTTAAAGTTCTGACAGTTACCCGATCACGCTCAGCTGCATCAACAGGGACGGTGCCACATGCTAATTCTGACACACTCACTTACACTGTTGATTGATGTTGTGTTTCCAAAGTTCAGATAGTTAAAACTAAGCATTATTATTTCAAAATAAAGATTTTTGACATGTTCATATAAATACATTTTGATTTTGTCAAATTCTTGTCCTGATCGCTTTAACACAACAGTGATTCAACCTCACATCTGCGATCCAACTTGGTGTTTTGAACACTTTCATGAGAAAATTCTTCTGGCTCACAGGAAGTAAAGCTTAAATTTTACGATTCCAGCTTTTCTGCAATAAACAGAAGAATCTGCTAATAGAGATGTTCAATCCATGAATAAAAAAATCTTTTAACAACGAATTATAAAGCTAATCTTAGTGTATTGCATCATGACGTTTGGGAATATAACAATATATGAGGCAAAATAAATTTGCCACCCATCATAGACTATCCCTGAGTTTATAATGTGTTATCCATCCCTTTAAAATCTGTGGGTGCATTAAAGGCAACAAACTCCAGCAGGGGATGATCATGGTCTTATTTCCTGAGGCTTGAACCTGAGAATTCCGGCAGGTGCTGAACTGCTGTGCGCTGCTGCTCTCACGTTAGCTTACGGCTAACGCACAGTAATCATTAGGCTGTAATCAGGCTGTTGGCAATCAACATTTACTTCATAATGATACATCGTCATCAAAAATAATCATATAAATATAAAATAATTTATCAGACACAAAGGCCATTTTTCTGCAGAATAAGTGGTTTTACTTTTGATATAATTCTGTACTTTTAGTCAAGTAAGATTTCAAGTGCAGGGCTTTTACTTGTTACTTGAGTCTGTTTACATTTTTACATTTACTTTTATTTTTACATTTTATATGAATACTTCAATGCCAACAGCAGGAAATCTCCAGTCGTGAAAATGGCACTTTACAAAATGATTAAGAGCACAAAATCAAAATATTTTGGTACTTTTTAAAAGGATAATCAGCAACTTAAGCTCTTGCTTGACAAAACAAGAACACTACATTTCACAAGTTGGAAGATGAATTACAAGTGACTCCACGTGTTTCCAAAATAGATGGACAGTATTTTGGAAATGAACTCTTAAATTAAAATTCCCTCACTAATGTCTGACATTTAACATCTTAATTAGGAGCGGCGCAGTGGGGTTCTGAACCCCCCCCAACGCCTCTCTGCCTTCATCAAACTCTTGGCTTTGGGCTGCTGAGTCATGATACAAGACTGCTAGATTCACTGTGAGGGGTAACCATCTGTTTTCACCTCATCCAGACGCTGAAAAAGAAACGTGTGCACGAATGACCTCTTATTGTACACTCTTAGAGGTAGAAGAGCCTCAAGGAACCTTTTGGGGTTCCAAGGAACCCCTCATAAAGGTTCTTCAAGGAACCACTGTGTGAAGTTTGAACTTGTTCAGTTTATCAAATAATAATTATTGTTGTTGACATTTCACAAATGTTTTCTCAGAGACATTTTATTTATCCAGTATATGGTAATTCATGATACATGCAATTCATTAAAACAAGTTTATTTACAGAACATTACAATTACAAAACAGCAATCACATATAATACACTGATACAAAGTACACGATTAAAAGTATGATACACAGTTTGATATAAAAACCATTTAGAAATGTGATAATATTAGAATTAGTGGAAGTAAGATAAATATATAGAACATATATATAATAAATATATATAATATATAACAATATAAATGTGTAGAGCAAAAATACGCAATGTCTTAAATATTACATGAGAATAGAAGATTAATATATTTCCCCTATTTTTCTGGGAGAATATGCAGGAGCCTGATAAAGAAAACATGTAGGCCACCATTTTTATTATGGTGGGGGAGGTAAAAGTTAGTTTATTTTTGACCCTCTTATGGTCCTTAATATTAAGCCCAAAATACACAGACATAAGCCTCCCAAAAGCCTCCCAAAAAAACTACAAAAACTCTTAAATTTGTCTTACTCTTAAATCAAAGGTCTTGAATGTCTTATAAATTATTTACGAGTTTGTTTTTTCAAATATTTGGACTTTTTGAAGGGATACAAGCATTTACAGGGGCACGTTTCCCAACGTAAATATGTGCGCTAATCACGTAATGTTAGTATCTAACGTTAGCATGTAACATGAATTCTTTCATGTTCCAGCGTTACAGTGATGTTAGAGAGTGAGAGTCTCTAAAATTCTTATTTAGTTGGAAAAAAAACATTAAACTCCTTTGTATTAGCTAATATAGCTGAAGTTCTGTTAGCTAACGATATAGAAATAGTAAAGCTATATCTTTTACGTTAGCTCGCAGTCGTATTAGAGAGCTGTTTAGCATGCTAATTTGAATAGCAAGATTCCTTGAATATCCTCATGATCTTTGATGCTCTCTTAATTCTAAGAGTGGACCTCCTCCAGACAACCAAAAAACAGCATGTAAAAGCCACAGACTTGCTGCACAGAAACCCTTTTAAGACGGAGAAATAAGAGTGACAAAAGGTTGAGATGTGAGGGTCGTGACTGGTGGAGTTTGAGGTTTTGGGAGGAGGTGAGGGAAGTTCGTTGGTGCCCTGCACCTCCCGGGGTTAAATAACTGAGGCTACAGTCACATTGTTTGGGCATTAGGCTCAATTCTGAATCTGTTTTTTGTGTTTTGTTTTCCTCATTTGTTTTGAACCGTTTGGTTTAAAGAATGTGCGGTTACATTGTTTCGGGCTTTCTGCCGTTGTGGTTGGAGACGTAATGTTTTGGTCACGATACAGTGATGACATATGTGGCTTATGTGGACGCCTCCATTTACACTTGACCAATTTGTGGCCCCATTGCCTCTTGGATTCTCCCCGCAGGCGGCTGCAGACATGAAATTTAAATCACTTCATTAATGTGTCCTGGTTGTGTTCACACTTGGCCTTAAACCAACGGTGATCCAATCATTTCACGAAAGTAAATCAAGGTATTTACATTTCTTTCTACTGTTGCGACGCCGTGTTGTCCTCAGTTCATTCAATTTATGGTCTAACAGTGAGTTAAATTCTTGGCAACCAACGACCAGATGCAGTGACTTCATGGAGTCTTGTTGTCAGTGAGGTTTGCTGTTGAAACTGTACAGACACCTACACATATATACTCACCAATCATATCTGACAACCCACTTTGGCTGGAGACGCTGCACGGCAGTGAATAAATATACTTGTTAACCAACAGTAGTTACAGCATCAAAATTCCCTTAAAACCACATAATGCTGTTTTTACATTCCTGTTTGTATGGTGGTTAAACAAACAAGATATAACGTGTAAATCAGCTTCAGACGTGTTGGTAGGTATTTCCCAAAATGTTGAAAAATGATTTTTTTCTCACCATGAAAAGAACATGGTCTCATTGATGCGTCAGATTAGTAATAATTATTGTATGAAGTCCGGTTACACTTTTAAAATAAAGGCACCAAAACTTCTTGATTTGGTTTAGAGAAAGATCATGTTTTGGCATAAAATTGCTACTTCCTTAATGATCACCATTGACTATTGTCTTCACGCCTGTGGTCCTATGAGTCATTATCCAACGGGAGATTCAGTCACAGGACTCAGGTCAAAGGTCTATACCACGGACATATAATCAATCCTGGATACAGCATTGGAGACGGAGCCCCATTTATTACTATGAAAGCAGCTCAGTGGTGCGTGAAGCCAACAAAGTTCGACTTCTTATGTGTGAAAATAACTGGATCATCTGTGTTGTGCAGCCCATAGAGTGTGCGCACTTGAGACTTTGGCCAACTGAGCTGGCTAACTTATGGTTAAAGTGAAACTCTCGCCAAAATGCAACCTAGGCTTTTTTTTGTGAATGTACCCGAGTCAAACCTTCGTGTAAAAGCATAATTACAATGAAAAAGCCACCTTTAAGATTTATCGTACTTTTGTTTTTGGGTCAAAATCATTTTCAATTGCGTGCTAGGGGCAACATTACAGTAGCATCAAAATCGCTATTTTTAAAACACTAAGAAGACTTGACACAACATGAAACTTTGCTCGTAGTATCACCAGGGTCTCTACACTTTGCGTTGCCTCCAGGTTACGTCGCACTCGACGTAACCTGGAGGGTAAAGGTGGAAAGCTCCTAAAGCATCGCACTCAGGGATCGACTCTTCTCGACTGGCAGGACAGCGGCGAACGGAGCAAGCTATTGCTAGCATGAGTTGTTCAGAAACCTTTTTAGTAAACTCTGTGTACACAAACAATGTTCTCAATGCTCGTGTTCATGTGTAGAGACCCTGGTGATGCTACAAGCAAAGTTTCATGTTGTGTCGAGTCTTCTTAGTGTTCTAAAAATAGCGATTTTGATGCTACCGTAATGTTGCCCCTAACAGGCCATTGAAAATGAAAGTACGGTAATCTTAAAAGTGGCTTTTTCGTCGTAATTATGCTTTTACACGAAGGTTTGACTCGGGTTCCTTCACAAAAAAAGCCTAGGTTGCATTTTGGCGAGCGTTTCACTTTAAGCGTCCGGCTAACTTGAATGGGGATGCAATTATTTAATCTCAGGGCTTTTCTAGACTTTCTAAACTTTATTGGACTGAATGCTGTAAATTGAAATGACTGTTTTTGTGAGGGTTGTGACGCTCAAAAAAAAAATTGATTCTTCTTTCACAATTAAGCTTATGTGGAAGCCTTTTTGGGCCACAGTGCATCACATGACGTTGTAATTACAAGATTTGGCTACAACGTCTGGTGCTCTTCCTGTGGGCTGGGTCTATACCTTGTCCCGTCATTATCACCCCCTGCTGGTACTGCATATTCATACACGCGTGCAAACCGCAACACTCACACTATCCACCAGTGGATCGGCAGGTCTTTTACTTGCTTTGGTTTGAGACTGGGATTGACACAAACATTTTAATCTTGGGGAAATTATTTTGATTTATGATCATTAGTGTATAAATACGAATCACATTTCTTAAATGCAGTTTGCCTCACACATTAGTTCTTTACTTGTTTTTCCTCACTGTACCGACTTAGAGTATAATAATCATATGTATATATCATAATCAGCAAGTCATACATTTTTTTCACTGAAATCTTTCTTTTTTATATAAGAACACCTTCTTGTACTGTAAACTACATTTAACTGTCTTCTAGTAACAGGAAGCAACAGATTTATTTCAGGTCAAAACAAATAAAATATAATGAGCCTTACACACAACTTATGTTCAAACTGGACAAAATGTCAGATTTTTGTTACGGATGAAGATTTTTTCAAGAGGGAAGCCAAGCAGGGAGGAAGGGTGGGTTCATGTCAGAGAGAGAGAGGTAAAGACAAATCAAAACAGTCACTGTGTGTGACAGCGAGAGTGAGAGTGGTAGAGTTTGTGTTATTGTGGATGCATTCCAACGAGGCCACAACCTCCGGAGCAGATCTATAGTTGGAGCCACGATGCAGCCGATCCGAGGGAGAAACACACAGCTGATCTGATGCCAAATCACTAAACGACAAGAGGCTGAGTGGTAGCAGGCAGCTGACCCCTCTAATGTTTGAAAACAGCTCTATTTTTCCTAATATGATCACTTTTGTTGAAATCATCATGTAAAATATGAATTATGAACACTTCAGTTGAGTCCTGCTACAAAAGAGTTTTTGTTTATTCTTGGCGTCTTGACTGCTTCAAAGACAGAAGTCGGTAGAGATGATGTCAAAACACCATGGCGCCGCAGATTCATAAAACTTAAGATATGTTTGCCATTATTATAAGACTTGTATTGCAATCGCTCTTCCAGACAATGACTGCAGTCTTTAGAGTGGAGTAAGTGATTATTCTGGTGGTCGTGGCCCTGCAAGCCTCAAATGTCAAAAGCCAGGGCAGCCTCAGCGGTTACTAAATTATACGAGGTACAAGCTAAACCAGAGGCTGAGGACACACAGCTGCGGACAGGATCTGACACCGTCTCGCCTGGCCGGGGCAGAAAATGAAGAAAAAAAACGTCTAAAAGGAAGTGAAAATCCCTTAAAGTCTGTATTTTCTGGAAGAAGACGAGGATCTGACTCCTTCTCTGGCAGCCAGAGTCTGATTGACTGCAGATTTCAGTTCCTGACGGTCTATATAAGTGTTTACGATTCCAGAGCATCACATGTCCTCGGAGTCTGCTGTAAAGATCTGAGTGAGGACGTCTGCTCGCAGCAGCGTTACGAGATCCTCGCGGGCCAGATGCTGTCGCCTGAGATGACATTCTTGCTCTGATTCTGCATGTTGTTGAGGCTTCGTGTTGACCAAACAATCCCTGTGAAACTGATGGAAAACAGATCAAGAAGAGGCCCAGCGCTCGTATACTCTGAGATTATATTACACTGACCTTGAGACTGTTTAATGAGCCTTGCATGGATATATAGATATGTCCACTGCTGCTCTGCTATAAGCTTCAACCAGCTTCACCCTAATTGTCTTTACGGCTAATTGAGTTATCCAGCATTTGTCATGATAGCATTTTTTGTGGCGAGCGGACCCCCTTGGCTTGTGCAAAGAATCCGATTTTTCGGTTCACTTGCGCACTTTCCCTGTTGTGTGACAAGAATTCTGTGAAAGAGAAAAACAGGCTGGAATTATAAAATGTTTTCTAACCCCTCCTGATTTCTGTCTCCGCTCGGGCCACAAATCACTTTGCTGCCGCTGCCGCTGCCGCTGCGGACCACCCGATTTCTCCACACTTAAAAGGAAGCACTCTTTATCAGATGCACACCAGTGACTCTCAATAGAAAAAACTTCAGTCTGAATCAGCTGCTAATGATGTGAAGAAAATGCTTTTTCTCATGTCTTGATCTCAACTGGAAAGCCTCGAATGTGACTGAATGTGAAGCAGATAAATGGTTAAAAATGTCGTCCAGAAAGATCAAATTGGTTCACTCGTGTTTGATCTCGTAGGTGAAGAGTTTAGTCGTGAAGCAGACCCTCGCCCTGAACTACCACGAGCCTCTGCACACATATAACAGAGATTCAGAGGGATGCTGATTATAGCCAAGCAATTTCACGGTGGCGGCAAATCAGCGATGGGAGCCAAAAAGCATCAGAAAAGTGATGTAAACGCTGCATTTCACCCACACTTACAAAAAGAAAGAGCAGAACCCACACAAACGACTCACTGTAAAGAAAAAAAAAACAATCAAAAAGACTGTATTTAGTCTGGGTTGAGATCCATCTCCAGGGCTTGAATACACATCATTTTCTAACACAACAGAGGAATAGAAATATTTACTCTGAACAAGCCAAAGACAACAACTGTGCTCCGGAGAAACTAACAATGGCATGAGGGCAGTAAACTTCTGAAACTCCCTTTGAAATATTTGCTTTTCCCATCACGACCAGGGTCGCGGTTGGCATACGTCAGAGCAAAGTAACGTGAGAAATTGGACCGATGGAAAACAACCTCTTCTGGGTTTTACTCAGCAAAGTTCTCCAGATCTGACTCACCGAAGCCTCTTGAAACATCCCTCTGATCTTCTTACATAACTGCCAGTTTCTCTGTTTTCTGCTTCTTGTGTTTCACAAGTGATCAGGTAAAGAATTCAGTTTTCCAGCCAAGACGGAAAAATGATACCAACCATCCTCCGACTCCTGGATTCTCATTTCATATTCAATGTTTATCCAAGTTTTACTTGCAACTAGTGCCTACATGCTTAAAAATCTTATACAACTATATGGAAGGGAATTCCCTGAGACTGTCTGTGACAATGAAAATCAACAATATATATACTGTAAAAATGTTACAAACCTCATCCTAATCTTAAAAAAAAGTTAATGTCAACAATGAATGAAAACTATGAGGTATCACAAAATGTTTTTATGGTAAAAATCATCCAGTGGATAAACATTATGATCTGTTGAGGCTCCTTTCTGTTGTCAGATTATCAAACACTGGGTACTTGAAGTATTCAGTATGAATCATGCGGTGATACAAAATATGAAAGAAATCTCAGCCATTGGTTTTTACATTCTCACTTGACGTACGGTTTTGTAGCAGGCCATAATGCCACCAGTAACAGAGTGAATACAGTAATTACTGTACATTTGGTTGCCGATGTACCAGGACTGAACCAAAACTTCGAAGCTTGATTTATAACGTTACAGTCTAATTCTAAATCAACACTTGAATGCTACGCAGCAATCTTACAGCGCTATAAATACATTCATATGACCACAATGAAAAATATATCAAGGCTGTCATAGTTGTAGTAAATTACTTAAGTTGTTACCCAAAAAAAGAGGGGTACTAATATGTATCAGTAATAATTAGTGCTATGAGTTTAATTTAACCTGATGATGATAATAATATACAATAGACACTTGAAGCTTAATTCGAAAACCTCAATATAACTTCTGAATGTCAATTAATGACATTTATCAATCAAAGCTTTGCCCACAGGATGCTCGCATTATGTATAACATCAGTGTACCACTAGTTATATGAAAAGCTATATGAATATCGACACGTAATGTTCACATTTATTTATGGGTTTCGTGATTTCAATTCTCAATCGAAAATCGATTATAGAGATCAAAAGCAAGAGCAACATTATAAATATTTGTTGTATATTTTTCCTCTCTTCTCGTCTACTTGAGCGTTATTGGCGTTTGTCTGAAGAAAAACAAAAACATCACGCCGTTTAATAGTTCATTCCTAATTGACTGCTGAAATATTGCTACTACATGACCATATGGCCTCAGTGTGCCACATTCCAAAATATATATGGCTGTTAAATCACACTTTATATCATGTAGCCCATGTCTTTAAAGAAGAATTAGAAAGGGTAAAAGACAGTTGTTGGGGCAATTACAAATCAAGATTTGATAGTCCAACAGTGGCATAGATGTCAGTGCTGAACATTTTTTTTAAATTAAACACTGAATTGAACTGTGACCTTAAAATCAAAAGTTAAATCAAATTGTGGATTTGGAGAATCACGACACCCCTTTAAATATATATATTTAAATATATAATGCTCTATTCTAACCCAGACAATCCATGTATATTGTGCGGTAAAGTATACACCTGAAAATGTGATGTATGTGCATCAGTGTTCTCTACTTTGCTCACTATTTATCTCCACTATGTGTTTTCTTTTTTCATACTGTTCAATGTGTATCTCTTTTACGTGTCTCATACAGAGAAAACCTGAATGGATTAGCTGAAGTATCTGGTTTTTACATTGACGTGGTAAATATAATTGTGTGGGTTTTTTTTTGGTCCCTTCATCCTCGCTGTAAATAAACACTTGTTGCCTTGATGTCTTCACTCTACAAAATAAAAGCTGATTGTTCCAGACTCATGGCAGATGATGATTTGTTTCTGGACCGCATCGACTTTGGTCAGCAGCTGACGTCAGTTGTTGGTTCTGGTGAGATGTGAGTGGCTTCAATATGACATGATGACAATTATGAAGTCGTTTTGGCAAGTCCAAAAATGTCCTGCATGTGAGAACGTCCACCAGAAACCAGCATAATGAGAGGGGCGTAGGATGGAATGGTTCCTCTCTTCCCATCAGTCAATGGTAGTTTGTAAACAACGCTCAGATCTGGAATAAATGTTTGTGCAGAGTGTTCATGTCATGGGTGTGGATGCAGGCATGGAAACAGCACTTTCACATGAAGAGAATCAAAAGATCTACTGTACTTCAATCTCAGCAATTACACTTAGACATGCTGGGTTACACACAACCCACGCTGGCTGGAAAATGGAGTCCCTTCCCTCTGTTTCGACAATGGAGACTTTGAAAGACGTTGTGTGAATCAGCATTTTATCCCTGCCGACCAAGCTGAAAGAGCGGTCTGAAATTACCTCGGCAAACCGCTCGGGAGTCACGTCTTTCGGAGGGAAAAATGAGAGAAAAGTGTTTTCTCCATTTCTCCTAAGAACCTGAGACACTGCATGCACAGGTACACAAACGCAGACACAATGAATGTAAATCGCATAAGTTTGTCCTCTGAATCCCGAGCCGCAGAAAAGCAGAGAGCTGGGACGTCGTCCATCCTGCTGTCTGCAGCGTCAGCCCTGGACTCTGTAATTAAGCTTCATTAAAGACGCCGTGACAGACGGACTGAAATAAAAGTTTTGTAAGAGTGTTTGTGCTCGAATGAGTCTCGCTGTCAGGGCTGTCAGCAGCTCGTCTGCTTCTTCATTTCCTTTAACCACCACCAGCACGAAACCCTACAGTTTCATTTCCTCTCAGTGCAGGTAAATCCCTTTTCCCGTAATGTGCACGTTAGTACGGATCAAGTTTGACTTAAAATTTTTAATGCTTGCCTATCAGATAAGGTGGGTTTTTAGTTATATGTCGTTATTATTACATCTGTGTGTTTTTGATTGACATGACAGAGACCAAAGTGAGAGCTGTACTCACTTCTGACCTGACCTACCTTTCCTACACACTTCTGTCATCAGTCACAGCTGTGTTAACAAATAGACTTTAATAAACAATAGATAATAATGTCAATAGAATGAAACTGGGTTTAAATCATTGACCCCATGGTATAGTGGCACTGGTCCTCCTCACATTTATATTAACATCAGGTAACAATATATATCAAAGTAAAATTAAACAGACTTGTGGTTTCTTGGTCCATTCAGTAGACTGTTCTGACGCTTGATGAGTTGACATTTAATTGATGATAAGCGCTAGCAGTTCGTTCATGGTAACAATAACAAACAAGTGGAACTTTTGTGAAACTGCTTCCACACAGTTTGGTCAGGTTTCTGGGGCTTTCAGACAGATCTCAACAACGGCACCACTGAGCTCTTAAACCCATTACTTCAAATGGCTTGCACCATGCCACAGTGGTCTTCACTGTGCCGAGCACACCACCCAGTGCACCACTTGGCACTCTTGCCTGGTTGAACTTCAGGTGCAGCACTGAGCTGAAACCTCCAGCGAGCGCAGCACAAACCGCATTCTGTCTGATGGGCCTATTAGGCATCGGAGCTACTTTAGGAAAAGATAGTTTTGGGTTAAAATACGTACGTTAGTTACATCAGGAGATACAAGAGTGCGTATCCCAGCACTCGACCTTTGACGCAATGATTGTTTGTTTTCAAAGTAACGGCTGTTGGACTATTGGGCTTTTGGTTCAATGGGACATAAATGTTGGAACCACGATAAACTCACACAGAAATTATTGTGTTTTTTCTAAAACTTACTTACATGGACAACATGTTAAATAAAAAACTGATTACTGTTTTAAAGGTTGAATTTGTAAAATAATTGATTGTTTAGTCTCACTCCAGACTCGTCAAATACTGACACTCTGGGTCGGTGGCTGGCCCAACCTCGCAACCCAAAGCATCAGTATTTGACAAGTTGGGAATGAGACTCAACAATCAAATATCGTACAAAGTGGACCTTTCAAGTGTACTCAAAACACAATAACTCATGCCTTTGGCCTCTTTGGGGCAGCAGAAACAAGCTATGAACATAATCACTTACCACATTTTAAGACGATATCATTGATATGACCAAGTCCAATATTCACTCTCTTCAAGCTCTGTTTTTGGTCTTGACCAACTCATGAGGGAAAATCTTTAGCTGCTAAATGCTCAACTGTGTTCACCAGCTAGTCTCTTATTGTGTCTGTCTGCTGTTTGCTGCTGAGCAGCACTGGACTTTCAGAGCTTGACCTCTGTAAAGAGCTGCCCCTTTTTCTAATCAGTGCTCAGCGTTTGATGGGTAATTTGTATAATTAAAAGATTAAGAGAGGTTTTACACTTCCTATTGCGTATCTCACTTAGTTTGTATGCAAAGATTGATGATGTACTGCATATCTGGCTTCATATGAACACGCAGCCACATACAAAATCACATCCATCAGTTAACTGGCTATACTGAAGCATTAAGCAAGCTGGCTGACCATGTCAAAGCATTACAACCATTAATGGAGGGGTTGGTGGTTTGATCCCTGGCTCCTTCTTTAATGGTCTTGAACAAGACACTGAACCCCAACTGTTCCTGTTGGTCAGGCCAGCGACTCAAAGTCTTGTCCAGCAGTGTTTTGAGCAGAGACTCGGGTAAAATACAGTTCATGCAACCAACATCAAGATATAAAATCTGCATACAGAACATTCAGTTGTGTTCGTATCACGACAGCAATCGTTTTTTTCGGTACTGAGAAATGTGGAAAGAGATTTTCATATAAAAAAAAAAAGGAAAACTTGTGATTGCAGTCGTCTAAGTCACTAAGACTTGTTTTGTCTGTTTTTGTCTGATGCCGTGCAATGAATTCTTAGTGTTTGATTCACAGTAAGGATAAGGAAGCTTCACTTTTTACACACGCAAACACCATTTCCTATGGCATGTGGCTTACTAAATGGGCTGGTCGGTGTGACATTGTTTGTATTGGGTGGACCCACGAGTATATTTGAAGCTGGTTCATACTGCACTTCTGTAGAATAACAGCGAACCACATGCCACCTGATAATATGATGGATTTCTGCCTTTACTTTGTCAAAGGAGAGCTTTATCTGACAACAGCAGGCGAACAATTTTTGTATTTCAAGAAAATAATGACTTTTAAGGATCAGTCAACCACAGCAGAAGATATAAAATGCATGACACTATTTTAATGGATGATTGTGGTTTACTAAACTGCTCTCGATAGGTTCACATTATGGTCAAAACTGGCTGCTCCAGATTGGTTTGGTGACCACAAATTTCCACCCTCTTCCTTTGAAACCTAATCAGGTCTTCCTGTTGCACTTGGAATTCAAAGATAGGGTTTATCCCCCCGCTCTGATTAGCAGCGAAAATAAAAACAAAGCCTTTCCCATTTCGTCTTTCAGTCCAGTGGTCTTTGACTCGTTGAATAATATGAGTCAGAGTTTTAACTTGCGGTTGTCGGCTCTCCACATCTGTCATGAAAGCAGAGCTCTCACTTCCTCTGAACTTCCATATAACTGATTGCACTGACAGACACCTTCACACATGAAGTCATTTTTACCTCAAAAGCTTGTTATTCATTCTAAAAGCTGGGGAGTGCCAAGAGGGCTCGAAACTGTTACATTTGTTGTGTTAAAATACCTTTCAACTACCCATAAATGATGAAACAACAGCAGCTGTAGACACACTGGTATGTCGAGTTTATTGTTGATTTTGGATGTTTCCGTACGGTGTCGGCTTTTGAGGAATTTAGATAAGACATCTTGCTGAATGGAAGCAATGTAGAGTGTTTATAAAACATCATGATGGGTTTTAGATGGTTTTATGGGTTACTGGATTTTGCACAAAGAGAGTTCACACACTTCAGTTTTGACACTGTAAGCACACTGACTGTACTTCATGCTGGCAATGCTGCTGTCTGGAGACACTTGACCCGAGACCTAATGTAATTTCTGTATTACTGTTGGTGCTACTGTATCAAAGACACTTGGATTGCTCTTCCGTTTTCCTCAGAGAAGCAACTACCAACAGCACTGGACAAAATGTGAGTTTATTCATTCATTAAGTCTATAATGGAGACATGAAAGCAGATAGAAATGGTGCCAGACTGACTGGATCACCAAATGTGCATATTTAAAGCGAGGTTTATAGTGAACCAATCCAAACGTCGATGGTGTCTTTATTATATAGCCATTACATTGTGCAGTCAACATTTACATCATAAATATATGGTTAAAAAAAAAAAGTTGTCCAGTGCCAGTTCAAGTTATGCTACGTAACGCAAGTAAAAAATGTTATGCGAGTTAACTTGGACGTACATAATAAAAATTGAAAAAACATTGACGTCACAAACAGCTGTCGCCTGTCTTCTGTTTGAGCCATCCATCCACCCCAGACTCCTCTTTATGCAGACATTGTTGTTCTTTATTCTGCGTGACCTGACTTCCTTCTTTGCACATGTCATGATCACTTCAGACACTAGAGGTTGCCACCTAACATTAAACGTAAATATGGGTTGTAATAAGGTGCTCACACAGATGACCTCAGGCTGGCAAAGCAATGGAAAATCAGAGACTGATTTGTTCACATATTTACAGAGACCTGTCTCCACCACAACATCTCGGATCAAGCTGTTGCACTCAACAGGTGGATTGTGTTCTGAGTCGATAGAGCGCAGGACCACAGCGGGACGAGGAGAGATTTACGTCATTGATGCTTTGTGCTCATGCACAGTAAAAGTTGACAGAAAGTGTTTTCCAGACAGTTTTCCAGACTTTTAATCTGAAAATGCCTACCATGTTACTGTCATCATCTTGTTGCTGCTGTTTACCTTCACCCAGAGGCAAATTTAAAAAATGCACTACCTGTTTATGTATATATCATATATCATATAAATAACTGTATATATGTTCCTTGATTGTGTAGCATTAAAGAGTTTAAACACTTACATTTTTTATACAACCCTGTTTGTTGTATAATGACAAATAAATCACCTTGGTACAGCATGTTTTTAGGCAGGACAGTCTGCCAAATTGCAAAAAACACACAACGAAAAGCAACACACCAGACCTTTGTCGTACAGTCACAGATTGGCAGGGTTTAAAAAGAAAAATACTTTGGGTGAAAACGACTATGTTAAATGTATGTATTTAACTTAAGTTACATTGTGTATATCACGTAACTTCCTTACGTTAGTAAGTTAAGATATATCTTAACTTTTGACCACCCTGTCCTCCTCCTTATGCAGACTTTGTTGCTCTTTATACAAGTGACTTCCTCCTTTACTGCAGTAATAATAACTAGGGCCACTAGAGGTTGCCGTCTAACAAGAGGCATAAATATGGGTCGTAAAAAGCTGCTTTCACAGTCGGACCTCTATGGTGTTTTTCTGATGAGGACTGGCAGGAAAAATATCTGACTCTTGAGCAACTAGTTGCTAATTTTGTACATAAACTAGATCAGAAGTGCTGGAAAGAGAGCTGATAGGACTCTGAACTTTACAGTATTTGTGCTGTAAAACCAAAACTTTTAGCGAAAAGAAGCTAAAAAGACCCATATAGCTGCAAATAATGACACCTTGGCCATAACACACATCATTTGATCTACTGTTAATTTACTGATCAGGTTATTGGAGCTTTAATCATGTAAGCATTTCTTCTTGCCTGTTTACTGGTGCAAGCTGCACAACTGTTGTCACATTTATAATATCATATGGTTTTCACAGGTCATTCAGAGCCATAAAACTGGGGAAATTGAAGTATAAACGAGCCATTTTCCGTCCAAGTAAACATGAAAAGCACCACTATTTAAGTTTTTATTCCCTCTTGACAACAGCAATATGTCAGTCACTTACCCCTATAAATTCTGACAAACTGTCTCATTTCCAAACAGGTATTTTCCAGCATCGCCCCACAGCCTGTGTTTGTGATCTCACAGTTCAGACAGGTGGCTCGCAGCTGATGGAAACCTTATTCTCACTGTTTGCTCGAACACGGCTCTCCACGTCCAGCTCTCCTACTGCGTCAAGGTAAGGGCCCGCTGAATTATGTCGAGGTGAATTCCCGGCGGTGGCAATGGGATACGGTAGCAGGGGCACCAAATGGACCTCTTTGGAGGAACAGCGAGTTCATGAGGCGTAGAGTTTCATATCTTGTTGACAGCTCACGGGGAGTATTACCATATGAGCCATTTGATTCCCCGTACGTCTGTTGGACTTTCTCTGATTTACCTCCTCGTCCTCAACCCTCCACGGTCAGATACTGGCAGAAATGTGTGAAAAAAATCGCCGGCATTTGTGGGTTTTGCTCTCGGGCGTCAATCATGTCGTGTAGCTGCGATGACAACGAGATAAACCGACGAGGAATGTTTTTTTGTGGTGTGACACTGTGGTGATTTCCGACTGCTGACTGTCTCTGGCGTGCATGTGAATCCTTAGGAAGAGCGGTCTGCGGTGAGCATTAATGCAACACGTTTGGTGACAATCAAGAAGGAAAGCATTTTGAATTTTTTTCCTCCTCCTACTCACACAGAACATATCTAACTTGAGAATGAGAATTTGAATCATAATTGTTCTGACATGTAAACCCATCTGACTCACTCAAACTCACACAACCTCTTAACCGAGTCAGTCAGTGACTCACGTGGCACAGATATCCAGAGTTGTTTTGACAGAAGGTCGATGTTAGAGGGAAGATTTAAGAGTACCTGCTTGCAGCCTGCAGGTATGCAGCAGTTGAGCTCTGCGGGCCACACACATGCACCAAAAACCCTGATCGCATTTTTATCCACTCACAAGGAGAAAGAGAGAGAGAGAGAGGGTGAAAGGCAGAAATAGAAAGGTCAGTTTTATTTTCCATGAAGACAGCTCGATTTGGTTGATTTATTGTTTCAATGCTATCATGGAAATATCACTTCCTAACCAGTTCGAATCTGAGTTCATATGGCAAAACTGGTGAAAAAAAGAAAAAAGAAAGAAAGAAATTCCGAAAAAGAAAAAAGTACTTATTTATGACCACAGTTTAATGGTCAGTGTGGTTTAGCTTTAACCAATCGTGAATCATCGAATTCTATTATTGTTACCAAAACAGCACTTTTTCATTACCCTTATTTGGTCTGATTTAGAGGAGAAAATTCTGATTAAAGTAAACAATAAAGTAAATTATGACTCTACCTTCCCCTCAAGCGTCAGTTTTGCACATAATGGGCTCTACAGTTAAGTTAGCAACAATATGTAATATACAATGTCCAGCTAGACACATTTTATGATGTATTATGACTTTTGGACTGTTATAAATGTTTTCAAACGGTCGTGGTCTGGTTACATTTAGGTATAAAAAAACCTATGTTATGTAAGTGATGGGTGCATGTTTTGTAGAGGTGTAAACTGTGGGGAAAAGCTTTTTAAACTTTATTTTGAGGCAAACTTTTAAGCGGTTTTTATCAGATTTGACTGGTGATTCTATACATGCAGTTTTTACGTCCCAGTGACCATTTAAAGTGAGGTTCTTGCTCTTCCTCCATTCATTTAGATATGGGCCTGGTCTTATTGGCCCGAAATAACTGCATGCGTGGGATGTTGCCAAGATGGCTGCTGAGTGGCAAGACTTGCCTATAAGAACTTTGACGTAACTCATGTAACATGTGACGTCAGTTACGTTATTTACCTAAGTAAACTTACTTAAGTTACACAAATAAAAAAACAAAACACAAATGGGACATGTACCGTGATCTCCAGAGAGAAAGTCCTGTGACTGACCTGCCCAGCCATAAAAGAGTGAATGTTCAGGAATGTTTAAGAATCTTTTTAACAGACATTTCTTTTACAATGAATGTAAATAGTAAAATGTCTGTTTTGGTTTGAAGCTCCAAATTTGGCCACTACACTCGTCATCACACAGCACAACATTTGTCTTGAACTTGGAAAGTCAAATAGTATAACTAGCTTATCTAGATAATTTAGTGTGACTGAGTCACTTGCAGCACTTGAATTTATAACTTTAGCCTTCTCTGCTCAAATAATGTTTCTGTGCGTTACACCAAATGAACTGTGGCTCCTTCATCTCATTGAGGATCTACAGCACATCCATGAACTATTGTAAAAACATGTTGTGCAAAAATGTAGGTGAAGTTAAATGAAAGAGACTGAGTAAAAGATGGAAATGAAGAGAAACAGAAAAACGTAATCCAACAGTGAGCTCACTGTAAACACCAGTCCCACTCTGTTTTCCAGGGCTGACACAGATTGATGCATTCAGCAGAGGCAGATTAGCGGGCCTGCAGCTCACAGTTAAGGTCAGTGCTGATTGAATCCTGGATAAGAACATGCAAGAACAATTTGTAGATGCCTTGAAATGCAGGAGTGGTGGTGTGGTCTCCCTCAAAACCAACAGCTGGACACAACAGTGACTGCAGAGATGATTTAGTGGCACAACTCAGACAAAAGCTGGGAAATCTGAACCCCGACATTTGTTTTAAAGTGATAATTCAGACTTGTACATTGAAATAATACATTTGTAATAAAGATACAATTCTTTTGAAAGTTGTAACCAGTAAGTAGCTGTCCTGAAGCTTTTAATCCCACCCAGTCGCCAGAATAAGTGTTGTACCTTTCAAACCACAATTGGGTTGCAACTTTTCGTTTCTTCGTTCAAGTTCAGTTTTCAATTTTATGTTGTGGTAACACTGTGCTTATAGTCAGGTTAGGTTTAGACACACAAGCCTCTTGGTTAGGATAAGGAAAAGATCATGTTTTGGCATATAATTGCTGGTTTTATCGCCACTAACATGGCTGGAAATGTCTTGATGTCCTGTCAAAAATATCTGGTTTAGGCTGGAAATGTCCCGACATCTCGTTAAAAATCTTCGGTTATGTTGCCGCAAACATCGGTGGAGATATTCCAATGTCTGGACAAAAACCCAGTTTTTTCGCTGACAAACACGTCTGGAAATGCATCGACATCTTGTCATTAAATATCTTTTTTTTTTTTTGCCATGAGCACAGCTGGAAATATCTTGACACCTTAGCAAATATGACGGGAAATGTCCTGGTGTCGGCAGAAACACAGCTGGAAATGTCCCAATGTCTCGTCAAAAACATCCGGTTTTATCGTCACAAACTAAGCTAGAAATGACCCGATGTCTCTTCAAAAATATCCAGTTTTGTCGCCATGAACACAGCTGGAAACGGCCTGTCAGAAATATCCGTCTTGTCAGCACGAACTGGTGTGCCAATATGAAAGTCAGCGTATCTGTGGTTTGCAGAAACCTTAACTACCAACATTTTGTTGCTTCTGTAGGTGTTGAGATTTGCTTGAAGTTCAGGAGTTGTTCTGGTGTTTTTGGTCTCATCACATGATCTTCATCAGCAGAAATATTTTTTGACTTTAGGTCAAGCATGAATGTTACAAATCTGATCAAGAATGCAAAATTGTTTGATATTAATACATGAAGACTTCCAACATCTAAAGAAAATTTGATTTGAGCTCTAAAAAAAGAAAAAGAATATCCCGATTACTTCCTTTAAAACAGTAAAGATCACACTGGATGGCACCGTTTTCCCTTCATAGCCAGCAAACAGACACTGAAGACCTAAAAAAATGTTCCTTTTGTATAATGCTGAACAAATTTATTAAAAAATTCCTTTTGGATTCTGCTTTCTGGGTGGCTTGTGCCATAATCTCAAACATGAGGTGATGTGGAGCGAGTCCAACACAAACCTTCACTCCCAGACAATAGCTCGCCTTGGTAGGTAATGTCCTGACTTTCTGAATTCCTCACAGTTTGCGAACACAAAAGGCAGCTTTCCTGCCCTGAACGTAATCATTTTATGAAGAATGTGAGAGAACACCACCAATAATGTGGCAGTAAACAGCATTATAAGGGAGCTGGAGGTTGGTTTCATGAGGTTACAACCCTGTACTGTGAGGTTAAATAGAGTTCTGCTTTGCAAAACACAATTTGATGACTTGCCATAAGCAGCAGAAATTGCTCACTATTGCGGTCATCCTGTTGAATGCATAGTGTCCCATTATGTAGGTGAAATTACACTTAATTAATTTCAAGGGGAGGGCAGCTGAGGTTGAGGGCAGACAGCGTTCCCATGGTTCATATCAGGGTGGAGGGCTCTTTCTAATTTCTCTCCCTCAGGCTGACGGAGTGAATGGAGAGGCCTGTGTTTTGAGTGGGCGAGTGTGTGGGCCTGATCTCTTGGCCACTCTGGGACGTGATGTTGGCCTGGGCGGCCTCGCCGGGACCCTGCATGTGTGTCGACTACAGAGCGCTCAGTCTTAATGCGGCCTGACAGCTCATGGCTGCGGCTCAGCTGCTGGCGTTTATGAAGGGAGGTCTCGGCTTACGGCAGAGGCTGGCAGGGGCGGCCGGGGTGGAGCACCGGGGTTCATCGAATCCTCCAACGGTAGCAGAAACACAGAGCGACCACGCTGTGAGCTCACCGGGTCTTTCCACAGGACTCTGTCTCAACACCCGAGGACCCCGAGCGGTGTAACATTTCACCACGTAATTAGATTACTAATGTAGTGTGAAATGAAATTGAGGGGGTGTTTCGGCTGAAAAGCAGGCGTTCTCCGAGGTCACCCATGTTTTTTCACCAAGGTGCCAGTAAAGCCCATGGTTTCCTTCACGGGGCGGTATCACAATGGTGTCATATGTGCTGCCTCCAAGGCCTCCTGCACTTGCCAGTAAAAACAAGTGCTGTATAAATGCTTTCTCTGACCCCCCCCGTCCATCTCAAAGGTGCTCTCACACTCTCTCCAAGGTTGTTTCAGAATAAAACAATTATACACAGAGCGCACACACAGGTTGTCGTTCCTGCGTGACCTCCCAAGCACTTACAATAGCTTCCAGCTGTCTCTTCGGGACTCTTAGGGAGTATTTCTTAAAGCCGAGTCACTTTGGTAATAGCCTTACAGTTGATTAGCGAGGCCTCATTCCAGAGGTGAAAGATAATTGTCCCCACCTTGAGGCGCCAATAAATTTCACCATTTTATGTTTGCAGTGTTGAGTTCTCCAAATACTGAAAAATAAAACTTCATTACAGCAAATGTAACAGCTAATTAACAGAATAAATTAGATTAGCTGCACTTTACACAACCCTGTGCTAAAAGTTTAGAGTTTAGAGACAAGATTAGAAACATATAAGTACATTGCATTTTCACTTTTCTCTGGCATTTTGTTGATTACAAATGATTTAGTATGATTTGATGGAAATGAAAAAATAATATAATTGAAGCCTAACTTTTTGTTTAATGCATTTGAAAAAAAAATCTGATTTAGTATAGTCCAATCTAGGGCTGAAATTATTTGTCTGAAATTAAGCAATAAACACCCAGAATGTACTGGTTCCAGCATCTCAAAATGTCAATATTTGCTGGTTTTCTTAGTTTTCTATCAAAGTAAGTTAAAAAATATCTTTTGGACTGTTGCTTGGACAAAACGAGACTTTTGAAAAGGGCAACAAAGAAAAATTAATATAAGTAACTATTTTCTGACATTTTAGACTAGACTTTATAATAACAAGTGTCAAAAATAATGACGCTTTATAAACCATTCTATTATTGTTACACATTGCAGAAGTTGAAGATAAAAACAAATACATTGAATTTCAGTGACCTGGTGAATGAGCCTCAGCTGCAGACTGCAAGGAAAGTTTTCTGAGGCTTGTAACCCATTTCCACACCCAAACTACACATCACTTTTGCAAAATCACACTCCATTCACTTCCTTTATGCATTTCCATATCATTATTTTTCTCTAAGCGCTGTGAGGTATCGGACAGAAGGTATCTCAGGCCGTGTACACAGACAGGAAGTGTCCTAATTTCCGCCACCATTACTGAAACTTGTTTGGCTATAATCGCTACATTTCTGGTGCATGTGCGTACCATCACACAATATGTAGGATGCAGAGGAGAACATCTGGTGACAATCAGGGGTATCGGTCTTGACAGCGTAACTGTCAGCACGCATCTCCTGCAACAAACCATCTACTGCTGCTCTGTTACGTTACCCAGAGGCCGTCTCTTTGTTTTCCCCCCCTGTGAGGTTTGTAAGGTGCTTGTTTGTACAGATGACTCCCTGATCGCACGTTTCTCACAGGGGATAAAAAGGCCTCGACCCGAAGAGAGCGCTTGGCCGGGCAGTTTGTGAAGCTGTGTGTGTGTGTGTGCTAACCATTTACCATTAAGGAAAGCTGGAGGTAGCAGAAATGTAGCAACGTGCCAAAAACACAAGAAGAAGAAGAAGCTTGGATGGAAATATGGATCTAAACTATGAAGGTTTAAAAGAATGTCATGAGGAAGGAAATTCTTTTAACACGCTTGTTCTTCAGGGATACACAAAGACTGTCCAGAACACCATCTTTAGGGCTCCGAAGCTTCAGTGAGAATATTCAGTTCCCATTCTCACTCCCAGCGCGTCAAATACAGCAGCCTGGTCCAACCCAATCTCCAGAATAAATGTGAGCTAAGTATGTTTCTATGAAACCACAGATAAGTTCAAGCTAAACGATTCTTTATGATCCAACTTTTTCTTTTTAGGTTGAATTTTATATTTCCTTCTTGTCACAAGGCTGTGCTCAAGGCTGTGCTCATACCCCGCCCCGATCACAGATGGACATGATCCAACTTCATGTGAAATACAGCCAGTTTTGACACAACAAAATCCGTTAGAAATGTCTGCAGGTCTCCTTGAAAAACACTTGGTTTTGTCATAACAAAAAAGGATGGAAGTATCGGCAGGTGTCCTTACAAATATCCAGTGATTTGGATCGAACAGTAGTCAGCCGTCTGGCAGCCATGTTGGCCGTATTAGAAGTACCTAACCAGTTTGGTCAGGTTCAAGCACTGGTTTTGGACTGTAATAGCCCAAAAGTCATAATATGTCATACTATCTATCTTAACTATCAGTCAGTGCGTTTTATTTTGAAAGTGTAAAAGGATGTTGTATGCTATGTATGATTGCAAAAGTGACACTTGAGGGGTAGGTAAAGTTGAAGATAATATCTGTATCTGTGATGTCTGCCTTCTCTCGAATATAATGAGGGTAGTTGGCACTCAGCTTGTGGTGCTCAAAGTGCCAAAAAAACGGGCAGAAGGAAATGTGCATCTACTCATGTATGAAAGACTCATGGGGGATGTAAACATCAATGGCATCCTCCTTTGCTGATCTGTAATGCTCAGTGATCATGCATGCTTCCTTTTGCGTGGGGGCAGGTGTGGTTTGGTAGAAAGAAAATAGTTCCTACATGAAGTTGCTCACAACAAATCTGTGGATTATCTTGAGTAACCAGGTCGTGATTTAAGGAAAAAGAAGTTGCTGTTGAGATTTTCAAATGTTTTTTTTTTGGTGCTTTGAGCACCTCAAGCTTAGTGTCATCTAGTTTTATTATATAAAAGAGAAGGCAGACATCTCTACAGCCGATATCTCCTAAACTCTACAACTCACATCTAAACAATCTACATGGGTAATTATTTATTTATTTTTTTTTACAAACTTTGAGATGTCCACTAGAATTAAAACAATGTTTTGTGGGTTTGGACTGAATTAGTCTGCACAGCACAAGTTTATAATGTCTGACCCTGATGCTGATCAGTTTGGTTTAAGGGCATTAACAAGCTTAGCAATCAAGAGAAGCAAAACATGACGTGATAGAGTCATGAGGAAAATTAATTTCACTAAAAACAAAACAAGTAGCTGAAATATTTTCTCAGGTTTCCTTTTTTTTTCCACAATGAACTTCTTGCTGAGCCAAGCCAGGCTTCTTCCTCTGTGGTGCACCCTATAGCGCTGCAGCGATCCCACATTTCCATCTCAGGGGAGAGAAAACATCATGTCTGTTTTGATCATATTGAGTGCTAACCAAACTGATCATTTTTCAATAAGTGATGGTTAACATGACGGTTAATAGAAAGTTAGGATTACTCCAGCTGGGATCCAGTTTGTGTTTACATTTCTCAAACTGACATATAGTTTCTTTATGTTGACGGCTGCCTATTCAGCTCCGTCCTGCAGATGGTTTGCTGGTTTGTTTATTAGCATATAGAAGCAGGGTGGTACTGAACGAGCGCTCTGTCTAGTTTTGAGACAACATTACAAATATCATTACAGTGTGGGCTTCAGCTTTAACTCCTGTAAAAACATTTTCCACACAGATACCTGAGCTTAACTAAACACCACCACATCTTTAAAACCAGAAATTATGAATGGACGGGAAATATTGAGTGACATTTTGCAAGATTCCTGAGTTAGCATAAAGTCAAATTAATTGGTTATTTTAGAAAAAGAAAAAAAAACCTGCACTGCACCTTATTTTTAACAGTGCGACCCAAACCTGGACTATAAAGTGAACCACAGGAAAACAGTGCTCAGAGGAGGATATGGTCAGTGCTGCCTTCAGGAACAGGCAGGTTTGTGGGTTTGAGTTTCCAGACGAGCTGTCAGAATCTGGGTCAAGAGGCTGTGTGTGGATTGGTTTGTGCTCAGGTGACATTCACAGCAGGTTTAAAACAACTATCTGTGTCATTTACCACACAGAGAGGGTTTGTATCATCACAGCGTACAAAGAGCAGAAAATATCTACCTTGTAGACATAAAGCTTTTTTTTTAAAGTCAACTTGTTGGAAATTGGCTAATTTGTCATCTTACACAAAGTCCAATGAAAACACAAACACTCCACTAACATATCTTCAAGAACAATCACAATATACGTATATATAGATATATACAGTATATATATATATATATATATATATATATATATATATATATATATATATATATATATATATATATATATATATATATATAATATATATATGTATATGTATATGTATATATATGTGTATGTATATGTATATATATGTGTATGTATATGTGTATATATGTATATATATATTTATATGTATATGTATATATATGTGTATGTATATGTGTATATATGTATATATATATTTATATGTATATGTATATATATATATGGTTATAAGTGGTTTTGAACTGATTTTAACTGGGTTTAAATGGTTTAAATGTGATATACTGGTTTTAAAAGGGTTTTCTCTTCAGCTGTGTCATACATTTGTTTGTACTACTTTATATGTTTGTCTTTACGTTGAATGTTTTACAAGAGGAGAGCCACTCAACATCCATAATGGTTTTTTTTTGGCTCTTTCTGCACATTTCATTCTTAGTTTAGGTTTTTTTTTTTACTTTCCAATCATTATGTACTGTATGTATTCTGTTCCTTTTTACTGATCTATTATGTATTTTTTTCATATGTGCAATTAAATAAATAAATAACCAATTTAGGCTGTTTTGAAAAAACTTGAAGTCAGTTGTTTTAATTGTTTTAAACAGACAAAAATGTTTAAAAAGGTTTTGGATAGAAGAACTGGTTTAATCCTGAAATAAACTAGCTAAATCATATTTTACAGAGGAGGACGGTTGATTGTTGAATCTGCCACTACCACTTTTGTTTGTTGGTGTATTATTGATTATCCCAAAGCACTGGTATGTATCAATCTGAGAATAAAACTCAAAGATCAAGATCTTTCTCCAGAATCGCTAACTTCACCTTTAACTGGTTTAAAGTGGGATCAATGATCTGATTTTGACAGTTAACTCTTGACCCTGGACACAGCAGGTCCTCATCAGCACATTGAGTTTGCAGTGGTTTTAAAGATTAAAAACTGTTTTCAAATGGTTTTAAACTTCTTCCTCTTTAAATGTATATGTCGTGTTGTTGAGTCATGGAGACTCAAGAAGAAAGATTTCAAGTTTTAAGATTTACATCTCTTGTTATTTCAGCCCCCCAAGTGAAATTAATTGAAGTGAATTAAGTTTCATGTTGCTTTCTGGTGAACTCTCCAGAGATGCAGCAATTTTACAACTTTCCCCAGATTGACACAACCTGGCTACAGTACTTAGATTACTCTTCGGTCTTTAAACATCTGATTGCTTCTTCTTGGTCATGTACTGTTTGGCCATTTGCCATCTGTAGCCACTATTAAACTTAAAACACTGCTGGTGTAAAATTTGATCAACTATATCTGCAGTGAAAATATCAGTTTCCACTAACAAACAGTACAGCAGTTATATATCTATTGATTTACATAAAAACAACACTAAGCTGTTCCTGACCAATGTTTGATGACTTACAAATGGCCACTTGGGGGATGATGCGTCACATTAAGTTTTCTATGGAGTCTTTCGTTTGGGTTTCATGTTTTCTGAGGTCGTTTTGATGCAGTTTGGTGGTTGGAGTCATGAGGGTCACGGGGGTCATGACTGGCAGTTTCAGAGGAAGTGGTGAGCTGTTGAAGTGGCGTGACCTGCAACAAGGACCCTACAAAACAATGAGATGGAATCCATATGCATCCCATAATCCTTCGCAGTCTAAAAACCACTTTCCTCTCACAATGACAGGCGTAGCTGTGGGTTCAGATTCCATACATCTAACACGGAGCAGAATGCTCCGACTGTTTGGCTTTCTCCTGTTTGGCTTACTCCTGTGATTTCTTTATGACTCTATGATAAAGAGGGGCATTAAATCTGTGTGAACTGGCTGTAGTCATTTCAACCTGTCACTCTCTCCAGTTGGTGAGACGTTTCTGTTTCTGTTCTCTCATTTATATGTTTTCAAAAAGGTTTAATGTCTAAATGTACTTTATATATGATGATGGAGATGGTATGAAACTGTTACCAAAGGGTTAACATGGGCCAGAGTCTTTGTTTTTTAAGTGACAGATGATATATCTTTTCAGAAAGTCAAACAAATGACTAAAACGAGCCCAAAAACAACCACAAAGATACACTAAATGATGACAGAGAGATACACAATTAGAAAAAATTACACAGAAATGAAAATCACCACAAGGCCATGAAAAAACAACAACAGAAATACTCAAGACGACCAAAAAGAGATGTGTGTCCACAGAGAGAGGCAAAACAACAGCAAAAACAAGCAGAGCAGCCACAGAAAGGTACAAAATGACTACAAAAGACACCGAATGATAACAAAAAGTTGAAAAACAATCACAAAGCAATGAGAAATGACCACAAAGAGAAGCTAAACAACCACAAAGTGACAACAAAAAGACACAAACAGCATCAAAGACACACAAAATGACCATAAAGAGACACAAAACAAAAACAAGATGACCACAGCAGGACTCAAAACAACCACAAAATGACAACAAGAAGACACAAAATGACAATGAGATGTAAAACAAAACAACCAGAAAGAGAAATGTAACAACCACAGAAGAAAGATGACAACAAAAAAATATTAAATGGCCACAAAGAGAGGCAAAATAACCTCAGAAAGATGCAAAACAACCACAAAATTACAACAAAAAGAAACAAAACAACCACAAAATTTCAGAAAGGCCACAGAGAGATGCACGAGGGAGAAAGACAACTATATCCGAGTGGTGGGGGCTCTACATGTCTCACATGCTGTCCATGGAAGAGGGTGGGTGTCACTGATGTTAATTTTCTTGACTTTGTGATGATTTAGCTCACAGTCAGAGTGCCCTCAAAGCACACAATAAAACTTCATTACCCATTAGTAACATATATTACCAGAAAACTGTTGTTTATGTACTGATGAGATCGTTTAGGGAACAACTTTTCATTTAATCACAAACTTAATAAACGTTTATTGAATTCAGTTTAATGAAAGTGATGAGCGTAAAAAGAATAACATTTGGGTAATAAATAATTCTTAATCAGTCAGAAAGCAGAAAGACTTTATGAGCAATGATGACTTCATTACATATAAAGTTTGGAGCTTGAGCCATGTGGTCCACTTAAGGACTGAAAATTACGCTTCAGTATTCGGAGACACTTGGCCCTCCCTGACAAAGCTATTGCATCTCCTTCAAACTAACACGGTCAAAATGGTGTTGGAAGCTGATCCAGGATCTGTTTTACAGTTTCCTCAGATATATTTTGGGGCGAGAGGTTACAGCAGGAATGCTGATTCCCAGTCTGGACTCCCAGAAAGTGAAGGGACGGCGTCCAGGGAGTTTAATTCTCTTAACCTTTCATTTAATACAGCAGAGAACTCCTGTAATTAATCAAACTGTCATTTCACATCCAGAGTAATACGACTGTGGAGCCAAAATATGAAAGTACAGTACAGTCCAAATATTTATCAAGCTCTGTGTGATAATACGAGTCTGGATTTTTGCTTTGGATTACACTGGCTTAAAATAGTGAGAACAACAATGTCCTTCATTAGATAATTTATCATTGTGCTGAAGGAAGGAAAATAAGCTCAGCTCAGTTATGTCTCTTACTATGACAAAATGATATGATTTTAGTAAGCCTAAGCAGAGTAATGATAACGGAGTGATTTTAAGAGGAAAAAACTAAAGTTTTTCCTGATACATTTTTAAACCACTTTACCACCCAGAATGTCAGTATTAATAGGGATTATTACAGTCGTTTGTAGTTGAACCAGTTGTACCAAACGTGGTCTATCAAGTTCACATTATATGCTTATTAACTGACTCTTAGCTGAGGGAGGTGGCGTTATTTATTACAGCCAACAAGTCATACCAGTAGATATTTTTTAAGGAGACCTGCAGAAATTTCCAGCTGTTTCTGTGTCGACCAAAACCTGGCTATTTTTACGGGAAGTCGGATCATCTCCATCTGTGATCGTGGTGACCAAAACAGGTATTTCAAGCCAAACCATGATGTCTTTCCCGAACCCTAAGCTGAGTGATTTTTGTGTGCAAAGCCAAGCAGAGCATAAACACAGTGTTGTGACGAGAGAGAAATAAAAAATTCCACCTAAACAAATGTATGTTATTTTCATCAATGGTTAATTTGGAGTTTATTTCCTTGATTAAAGGTCCAATTCGTAAGAAAGTTGATTTTTGAGTCTCATTCCCAACTAGTCAAATACTGACGCTTTGGGTTTCCCAATTCGTTCCTCAATCCCAAAGCTGGAGATAAGACTCAAAAATAAATTTTCATACAAATTGGACACTTAATCGTTTAGTCTATGAAATGTAGAAATAATATGCCACACTCAACTTCTCAGAGCCATTGCTGATGTCTATAATATTCTTGTTTTGTTTGTGTCCAAAACTCATATATGACAAAGAAAAAGAGCAAATCCTCCCATGTGAACAGCTGAAACTGGAGAATTGTGCTTGAAAAATGAAAATTAGACTAAACCAGAGTATGTGTGTATATATGCTGAGCATCTGAAAGTTTTTGTCTTCACTGAACTAAGACAGTCAAGTCCAAAAGTCAAAGACCTTCCCAATTTGAGACGTTATTTTCAACATTCATTTGCAGTTTATTTCCTTGATGAATCATTTAGTCTTTTAAATGTATAAAAAATGCCATGCTCAACTTCTCAGAACCCATAGTGATGTTGTTATATGATGTTATATGATGATGTTAATATTCTTGTTTTGTCTGAGCATTAGTGCAAAACTCATATGACAAAGAAAGAAGCAAATCCTCACATTTCAACAGCTCAAATCGAAGGATTTTGCTTGAAATACTAGACTAATACTATATGTGTGAGCATCTGAAAGTTCTTGTCTTCACTGAACTAAACTACACTCCAACACTGATTAATAGGCTATACATCAGTCTGCAGATCTAAAATTGCCTCGATGATCAAACACAGTAATCTGGATTTCAAAAACGAGAGAAACTCGTTTGCAGACTCACAATCTGGGAAACATTAGGTCCTAAATATCTGACTTGCAGTGAAAAGTTGAGATGCTTCGTCTGCTCGCTGACAGCGGTGTGCTCTGAGACTGACCATGGCCCGTCTCCGCATTTTCCACTTCTTTTACAAACCAACTCCAGAGGCTACAGCTTCCAAGAGGAGTTCTGGCCGTAATATCAAAATCATAATCGCTCCTAATTGGTAGAGTCCAACCTGGAGCGAGAGGAATTTGACTCAGTCGCTGCTGACACGTTACAAGACAGTTACACAGTGCAGGGCTGACAGACCGCTGCAGGTACAGGACTAAAGGTAACTGGACCTCACAGAGTGCAGACAAGATGATGAATTGAGCTTACAGAGAGACTTCATGCTACACTATTTTCCTCTTTCCAAACTTTTTCCACAGTAACAGCAGTTTTGGCCTTTTTTTTTATGTTTTGAGTTGTAAACTGACATCACCCGAGGGGGCCAGAAATCTGTCAAACATCCCAGAAAAGCCCAAACATTGTTGTCAATAACTAAATAAACACCTTTCCTTTTCCATTTATGCCTCTTTTGGGCATATTATCTCACAACAGCAGACAAAGTGAAATACAGTAAGTATCAATATTGTTGTCAAAAGAGCCACGGGTGGTAAGAAGACGCTTCTTGTTTGAGTTTAAAAGAAAATCACTCTAAAAGCGATGTGCGTGATCGGATTCAATAGAGCTTAAGTGCTTCTCTTGGTTGCATGAATAAAAAACAATAATAGTCTCATGACAGTGGCTTCAAACTCTTGGATGAGTTCTGACCGCCGTCCTCATGATGACACAGCTGAGCTTAGTTGGTTGGAGGCAGTGAGACCTGAGTGAACCGGCTGAACTGAGGCCTGTTCTGACCACATTGCATAACCGAAAACTGTTTTTTTCACCACGTCATGTCATGAGGCAGATGAATTTTATAACACCTAGAAGTGATGTTTGGAAAGATAAGTAATTTTAAATTGCTGTTGGGGTGGAAGGATAATAAACATAATGTCAATAATGGGCTTCATGTGTTCGTCTGAGTCAGACCATGATGGTAAATCCTTCCTATGGGTTTTGTTCTGTTCTGTTTGTGTGTCTGGTGGATGACGGTTGGCCACAGAGGGCGATATAATGAGTTCTGGAAAGCTGAGACGACCACAGGAAAGTATTTTAAGGGGCACTCCGCACAAAATCTGAGGAAGAAACTCCTCAGACCTTCATGCATCATGATCAACGTCTCTGCTGCCCATTTGTAGGCTTCAAAACACTCATATTTTCTTGAAATTAAGACTAAAAATGCTGCTTTTGCTCTCAATCCTCATAAAACGACTGTTAAGCAGGTGGATGCAGTGGTTGGTGCACTTTAAGGTGCCTTTAGACTGGTTTGTTCATTCCAGTGATGTGGTAGAAGATGTATAAAATGTGTGTGCAAAGGGGGCGACTCCACTGGTTTCAAAAGGAAGACCGATGTATATAAGTTTATGAGAAAATGACCCTACTTCTCACCTGATTTTACGTCAGTAAACAGTTTCCTAATGAGTTCATGGTCTCAAGCACTAGTTTTTGAAGTCTCCTTCAATACAGTATGATGTGCATTTTGTAACTTATGGTCCCATTTAGAGTAAAATAGAAGAAAAAGCAGGGTATGCTTTAGTGCGTTGCTACCTTGTGAATGGCAAGTTGTGACCATGGCGTGCCCTCGAATTCTCAGCCAGATTAAATTAGGATGTCCTCCCCAGCTCCACCGTCTCGTCCAAAATCTAGAGAGACCAAACTCGAGGCTTCAAAACAGTAGCTCACAAACCAGTGGGTGGTGGTGGTGTGAACTGGTGAATCATGATTTCATGGCCTAAAAACCTTGTCCTCAAAGCGGTCCAAAGCTCCGGTGCCAGAGTTGTAACCACTAACACTTCACCCCAATGCTCAAGCTCCAAATCTGGGAAGAGTCAGCTAATAGGAACGCTAGATGCTCGGCTAACTGAGCCAGCTAGCTTACAAAAGGAGCAGTTAGTGGTTACTGGTTGATATGCTGCCCCCTGTTGTTTGGAGTATGGATTCGTAAAGTGGACAATTCTTATTTATTGGACCTTTAAAGTCTCTCTTGTAGAACCCAAAGTCATCACTTGACCTCTGTACCCTTAGTGGCGTGTGAGGAGGTTCCAGACTTCGTTGTTATGATAAGAAGATCTTGGGATGTCCCAGTTTCATGAGATTTGGATGGAGACTGGGTGCTCTAATTTAGACCAGATAGCTAATAATGTCATTTTGTCCGCTCAATCTGGTCTGACCATACCTATAGACTGTGTACCTCCTGCTATTTAGTTGGTCAGAACAGCCTAACTAGCCTCTTCCTTGGCTAGTTTTTTTTAACCCATTCATCTAAATGGGTGCCAATCCTCCTGATCAATACATGCACCTATTGAGGATTTGGACTGGGTCCTGTAAAATAAATTGGACCACAGTCAGAATATAGAGAGCATAGAGGCAGTTCATTGTAAGTGGCATTAAATCAAAATGACTGAAGCTCAGTTAAACATGAAACTGCAAACTTTTTAACAGACATCTTTAAGTGATTCATACTGTAAAAGAAAAAGACTCTGCTTTCTTTCAAATATTTTTTGATACCCAGATGATCAATGCAAATTATCATCTGTCTGGTGGTAGTGATCAATCAATTCAGTTCACGATAAGGACCTGTTATATTTATATATACAGTAAATAAATGTATGTTTTAAGCAGTGCATGATTTTCCTTTGCTGTACCTATGCATTAGGTCTAGGTCTAGACGATGCATTCATTGTTTCTTCCATCCATTATTCGGAATAAAAAGGCAAAAATACACCACCTACATACACTTCATTGAGAAAAAGTTCAAGTACAGGACAGGCACAGATGAGAACCACCCACATCTGACTGTGAGCAACAGGTGAACTCTTTAAAGTGCTGAACGGAGACAGAACAAAAAAAAAAAAAAAAAAGAATAATTGCTTCAAAATGCCAGCCTTTACTTACAATGCAGTTAGAGTGACTTTATGTAGGTAATCTTGCCATCATTTTTATTTTCAACTATGGCTCCTGCTTTTATGAAAAATATGTTTTTCCAGATAGGGTGTAAGAGCTGTGAGCTGTGAGACGGAGCGATAATGTTTAGAGTCGAGTTTTCTGGATGGTATTTCCTGCTGACACGTCCAAATAAATGAGGTGTTGAGTTGTGGTGCCCGTCTCTGTTTTAACACCAACTCTTCCCAAAAACACAGCGGCACTTTCACCCCGCACGACTTTACATTAATCCATACCCTCTGATTTATTTTGTCTGGTTGGATTCCTGCCTCATTGCTGAGATTAACGTGTCCGTAAACCAGATTAGTTCAAGATAAATGGGGTGAGTGGTTGCAGGGCTGGTGGAAGGAGAAGGTGTCGTAATTTTCACATGAGAAAATAAATCCTGAAAAGTATTTTATACTTTAAAATTAAAAAAAATAATAATTTCATGATCATAATCATGATCTCTAATGATAAAGATGTCATTTTTTGATATCACCAGTGCCCACATGTACCATAAGAGCTCATGAATGCTTCACTGTGAAAGACAAAATAGCCCCAGGTAAAAATCACAAGTGATTATATAACATTGGGCATTTAAACTCAAATCACCCTTCAGGAACCTTCAATTTCCAATAAAAACTGACTTAAAATACAGAGCATGATTGGATCACGTCCAACATCCTGAAAATAGTTGTTTTTCAAGCAGTTGACACATAATAATCCAGCGCTGCCGGGCAAGCCAGGTATAGTTCGTCCCTCAGGATCCTCCTCATCAGCGTCAGTTTGCACTCAGGAACCCAACGACTGAATGTTCCCATTCACCGTGAGCCCTAATCCTCGGATACATGTGAAGCAAAGTGGTTTCCTCCCCTTATTAGCGTCCCCGTAAATCAAGCCAATGGGGTGTCCCGTCGTGAGCGAGGCCTCCTTGTCTGCAGCGCTGATGCAGTGAAGTATTATGGGAGATGATGGGGTCCGAGGCCACACTGAGGCACTGTGGAGATGTTGTTTCTGAATCTGTACATCGCATAATTATTTAATTTCTTTACAGGAGCAGCAACAGTAAAACTTTGTGAGATTTCTCAGGATTCTCACGAGGATTTAATAAACAGAGTTACAGGAGTAAAAAGGTTACTCCATAATGTCGAATCAGCTGATTAATGTTCAGAATGTTTCCTCTACCATAGAATCAAGCTGAAAACAACAGTGACTTTAATTAGTGATTCATCCATTGATTTTCTGATCATCTGATTCATTGCTTATCCTGTAAAATATCAGAAAATGGCCAAAGAGAGAAAAAAATCACAAGTTTCTAAAGCCCAAGGTATGACCTTTAATTACCTTATGATCGGTCAACCATCCGAAATGTTAAATATAATACATTTACAATTATGTCAAATAAAAGAGAGCAGCACATCCTTTCATCTGAGAAACTGGATTCAGAGATTAATCAAAAAATGTTGATTAGCTTATTTGCTAATTGGCAAAATATCTCAGCATTATGACGGATCAGTTGCTGTTTCAGCTGCCTGACTAAAGACATGCAATCATCAGCTGACAGTTGGGGTGTCGAATTTAGAGGAATCAGTTTAACAACAGCTGTTCATCCACTCAGCTCTTTGGCATCTCTAATGTTTCCCCTTAAACCAAAAAAATGTTGTTGTCACATTTCTGTTAATGCATATGTAAACAAACAAGATGAAAAGTGATAATTACTGACCTTTAGACGTGTTGGTAGGTGTATCTATGAGCTCTGGACAGAAGTTAGGTTTCCATCAATCCAGATTATTTAATCTTTCTCTCTTTGTCTCTTTTTTTGCCACTTATTTAGATGTTTTCCCCCAATCTTCACACATAAATAACAGGTGGTTGAAAACTCACTTTCACACACAACATGATTTGAGCTGTGCTCGCTGCTGGCACCAGTGTAGTCAACAGTGCTGTTCATAAAGATTTGGGTGTGGTGTTCTGTGTGGCATATGCCACTTTGCTCGATACAGTGAAAAGCTGTTATGTTGCACAAGCCATTAGAAATAATGGTCCCCCCCGGATCGATTGAACATAGACTGATCCCACTGTTTATGCTAAGCTAGGCTAATCACCTCCTGGCTCCAGCATACATATAGAAATGTAAATATGGAGTAGTATCGATCTTGTTCTCTAACTCTTGGAAAGTAAACAAGCACATTCACCCAAATGGTTAAGTATTCCTTTGACATACCCTGATCATCAGTCACAGTCAGGGATAAAAATCACAAATGATGCTGCCAAAGTGAAAAATACTTCATCTACCACAAGTAGCAATAGATGAGTACACAAGTCAAATTTTCAAAGGATTGGCTGTACAGCCATGGAAACAATCTGTTAAATACATTAATATCACATGATATCCTGTTTTTAATATCACAATTTTGGTATTCTGCACTCTATCAACTGCTGATTGGCTGCTGCAGTATTATGTTCCTCAGTAAATGGCAAATAATAGATGCTTTTCCTGCGTGGGATGACAGAATGTGATATATACACAATAAAGTGTATTTCCCAAATAATATTAAATTGCTGATGTGAATGGAAAAATCTGTGAGAGAAAACTGTCTCTGCTCATCAGAGCGGGCCAGACACTCAGACTGTTGGGAAGCGGAGCAGCAATCAAAGCAGCAAATAACTCACAAACTGCATAAATCACAATAAATGCCAACATCCATTAGGAGCTTTTGAAGACTTTAACCCGGGATCGATCATCATGCTCCCCTGATGTTTGTGAATAACCACACTGCCAGTCAAGAATCCCCTCTCAAAGACAGACACTTAGCATCCTACTGTGACCATGTGGTGTTTTTCAAATCGACTGGGATTCCCTCCGGCCGGCGGTAAACCGAAACCATCCCTCTTGCCCTCATCAGTCAAGTGTCTTGTTGTGACCTAGACATCCTATTCTTTCGCCAAGGGAGTTAAAGCACGGTTCAGTGAGAAGGGAAATGGTGTGAGGGGGTAAACTCAGCTGAGGCACTTCGGCTACAACGACTTTTATGGCCGGGTCTGACACCTTCACTGTTGATCAGGATGGATCGCCTCGGTCAGCGCGACTACTAATGATGATGTGAGCACAGAGGGCAGCGAGGAGGCATCCATCACATCAAATGTGTCCTGAGTTTTATTGATTATCTGTAATCCTTCACACATGTTGAGCTTGTTGTACAGTGGCAGAGGATAACAGCGAGGACCAGAGCCAGGAGCAGCAGTGGCAGCAGCTTCTGTGACCTAATGCCTCTCCATTCCTTCTCCTGGCCAGCTCATACATCACCGTCCACAGAAATGCAGAGAGGTAGGAAACAGCTGCCCTTTCAGACAGTGGCTGCTTTATCCTCTGATATTCAAACCAAGTAAAGAGGAGCTACTGAAAGCTCAGCGGCTCGCTCTAACAGGCCGTTTATCTTCAATTCGCTGTGACAACCTGGATATTGAGCTTCTCACTCGAGCCACAGCGCTCAGTGGAAGAATCAACAGAATGTCTTCGCCTAACAAAAGGTCAGACACCAACGTATGAGCCAAGACCAATGCAACTGATGCGCAAGTGTCATCGCAGCCAACTACTAAGAGTCTGCAGCCCTGTGAGCCTGTACCAAAGTCCTTAAGGCAAGTCTCGCCACTCAGCAGCCATCTTAGAGACGCCTCTGTGCAGTTATTTTGGGCCAACGAGGAAGCCATAACTTCACTTTCGACAGTCATCAGAACATAAAAACTGCTTGTAAACAATCATCAGTAAAATCAGATAAAAACAGCTTATGAACTTCAGTTTAGAATAGAGAAGATTGGAAAGCCTCTATTGTCTTTGTACATAATACAACAAAATTAGGAGCCCTACTCTTGATCAGTGCAGTACAGGAAGACACAAAAAGACGCATGCCATCTTGCATCTCTTTTCCCCCCACAGGTTATACTTCGGCCACACATGTGCCTTGTTTCACACCAGCTTTTAATTTCTAATGTTTAAATAACCTCACTTTTCTAGTGTGATATCCTCCTCTTCCACCGCCATTAGAATGACATCTGCACCAGCACCAAATCACTTGAAACCAACCAGTCAAAGTTCAGTAGCCGCTAAACAATGTAGTTTTAGGAGTCACATGTTGGCTGCAGCTACTGTATGTGAGACAACTTAACACACAACCATAAATGGTAGCATTTTGAACAGAAAAGTCTGTAACGCCTAAGATGTTGGTTGTATGTGACGAACCTGCCTCCTCCCACCAAAAAGCTAATTGTCTGCTTTATCAGAGCCAAACCCTTAAAAAAAGAATAAATCTGGAATGTTGTTGCACATTACGGGAGTGAGAGCAAGACCACACACATCTAGAAAAGCCTTCTTTACTGCAAACGTGCTGCTCTCTTCGCTGCTATCGCTGCTATCAATCCTAATTAGCACTAAACAGAGTCGAGCTGAAGCTTGTGTCAGTTTTTCAGGTATTTGGTCATAAACCAAAGTATTGAAACAAACTGAAATTACAAATTACAAATTGAAACTTCGACATGATGATGATGCTGGATGAAAAGTAAACTCAACCTCAACCTGAGGACATTAATATGTGTAGAACTTCATAGCAATCTGTCACATAATTGTGGAGATATTTCAGTTTTGGTTCTGTCTCCTTGAAATGACCTTTTTATACAACTAATTTGCAACAGAAAATATGTTTTGAGGGAGATTTCATGCCAACCAAATTACGTTTTCTGGTAACAAAAAGAGGAAATGTTGACCACATTATTGAAATGTTTGCTGACAGCATATTGCAATCTTGCAATACATTATCCGCTTGCAGTGACGACAGTATTATTAAACTTTTTTACAGTTATGTTATTCACTGGCAGCACTTGGTTAAGAGTAGGAAATGATCATGATTACTGGTAAAGTCTCAAGTCACAGCAGACTTTTTCTGTATTAAAACTTTTTCCAAACCTGATCCAAAGAGCTTTTGTTGCCTAAACTTAATCACAGTTTGGTTTGATGTGAACCCTGAACTGTGGTGTGACAGTTCTGCACTTTTGTATTACTCACCATCCGACCAGCCACCTCCCTGTGACTCCAGTGTGGTACATTTAATTCACTTACAGAAATGTTGTCTCTGAACATGATCCAGGCAGCGATCACAATGTTCAGCACAATGTAATTATGAAAACAATTTGCTAATAGACAAACATCATTTCTCGGAGACAGAGTTGTTCGATTTGGACTAGAGTGGTGGCTCCATGGAGTCATGGCGCCACCATGGCTAAAAATATATAAATCACAAAGTTTATTAAACGTTTTAAACTTAGAATCATTTGGTAGAAAAGGAAACTTAATTTACAGTCAGGGGCTTTCAACTTGTTACCTTTCTGATGTATGTTATTGGGTGGAAATAAGTTTCAAAGTTGACTCTCATCAACTGAGTGTCTGCCTGAGACAGATGTTGCTCCTGTCTGTTGCGTTTCAGACACGTTTAAGTAAATGGTATACGCAAATTAAAGGATAAAGAACAAAAAAACATGAAGTGGCATTTCAGCCAGATGAGATTAATATTTTAGGCTGTCAATAAAGACTATTCACAGTGATTCTGACCATAAATAAATAAGAACAAGAAATCCAGTAGCCATCAAAGTGCAGCAGTAATTACTGTGATTGTTTCTGTCTGGACGATGGCAGCCGTACAAGAGAAGAAGAAGAAGCTGGCAGATGTATCCTTCAGTGGATACACAACACATGGCCATTTTGACGCAAATCAAAACTTCCTCCATAAATGTGTTTCTTTTTGTGTCTGTTACTTTTTATTTTCGCATTTTCTATTCAAAACATTTCAACTAATTTACAGTAACATAAAACATAACTAAACAGAGAGTGGTCATGTTTAAAGACGTATAGATGCAATAAATATACATAAACAAAACTTTTCAGTTCCTCCTGCTCCTAGTTTCATGACACTCTCAGCCTTCTTATTGTGCACGTTTCAATCCACAATTATTTCTATGAGTTTGTATGAGCTGAAGAAGATTAGTAAAATGGATTTTATGATCATCTTAACCTAAAAATAATTTCATGAAACGAGGCCAAAGGATTTGTGCCAATGCAATCTCTGCATAGGGAAGTGTTTCGCTGCAAGAATTATGTTATGTTGAAGTTTGTTCTTAAGGGAAAACTTCAACCAAAAACTAACATTCAGTCATTATCTCATTACCCCCATCCTGATGGAAAGTCTGGTGAAGTTTCATAGTCCACAAAACATTTCTGGAGCTTCACAGCTTGAAGAAGATGCAAAAAGAGAAACAAAAAAACTCCCCCAAAAATAAAGTGGCTCCATACATCCGAGATCCCAAATTTATTTGAAGAGATGTTATTTACACCCTCAACACGTGGTCGATCTCATGCACTTACTTCAGATGGGGTGTGCGCTTTTAGCTTAGCAGCTACAGTGAAGATTGTCTTTTCAAATTGGGTGAGTTGATCATGACTTAATTTTTATTTTTGGGCGAACTATTCCTTTAAGCAGAAGAAGATTTGTAGGATTTTATGATCACCTTCGCCTCAAAATACTTGAAATGGGGACCAAGGATTCGTGCTAATGCAGTCTCTGCTTAGGGAAGTGTTTAGCAGCAAAAACTGAACATATCTGTTTTTTAAAGGAAAAGTTCACCCAAAAATGAAAATTCAGTCATTATCTACTCAGCCCCATGCCAATGGAAAGTCAGCTGAAGTTTTGTGCTCCAAAAAACATTTCTGGAACTTCACAGCAAAATAGCATTGCAGCTTCTCCTAAACAACTGAAGTAACTGTAGACTTGAAATTTTCATTTTTGGGTGAACTGTCTCTTTAAGCTGAAGAATATTCATAAGATGTCAACTTAGACCTTAAAATACTTTTGGGAAATGATGGCCAAGGATTCGTGCTAATGCGATCTCTGCATGGGGAAATGTTTAGCGTCAAAGGTTGAAAAAAAATATCTGTCTTACAATATTCAGCGCTGCGTGGAATCATCACTTTTGAATTCCAACTTTTGAAGCAGCACGAGATGCTGACCTGCGTTTCCAGGGAGAAATCCTGCTAAACAAACACATACTGTACTCTGTGAGACAGGGTGACTACTCCTGAACGTTTACACTCAATGAGAGAACACTAAATGCAGCTCTGTGGCAATTTGATTGGGCACCGAGACCCAACTTCACGGTGGTTTGTCGTCACCAACATCCGACGCCTCCCAACATCCCGTCTGTAAGGAGAAGTTATAGCTTCACACCACGTTGTAAATGTCAGATCACATCGAGGGGGCATCTCTTCATTATGTTTGCCCTGACATCAGCTGTTTGATGATCCTTGTGTTAAAGCTGTCTGGTGGTGTTTGATGGAGTGCATGCTGACTTGACATTGTGAAATAATTTGATGGGAAAACTGAGAGAAGGAAAACCTCAGGACCTTATGGCACCAAGCGTCCCTGCAGGCTGGCAGCGTGCATGATTCAAGATGACACCGCTTCAACTTTCCAGCACTCCCATCTCATTTCTCCATAAATTTTAACGAGCGAGGGTTATTGGATCCATTGTAGTTATTTTAATGATTTGGCTGCATCCAGTGAGGTAAAGACAAATTTAACCCTTAAAGTAATCAAACCTATAGGGGAGGTAAGGTTCATTAGAGGGGGGATTATGTGGACGGCAGCTGGCGTGACTAATCAACAAGAATGTGCACACTCACCGCTCCCCTCGGTCATAAACACGTTTTAATTAAGTTGAGAATTGTCAGGCTGTAGACCCCTGCATCCTGACTGTGGTTTGTACAGTAGAGGAAGATTAATTGAGTCCACATGTAAGTAAAATGACTGTTTTATAGCGACCCATCATCAGTCTGAATAGATCGTCTCCCTGTTACATATTCTTGTAAACAATAATTATTCAAATTAAACATTTATAAAGTCACAATAATGAATGTGAACAAATCATCAGTGACACATAAGGCACATGAGCCTTACAGTGTATCAGGAGCTTCAATCATTGATTGTAACTCAAAAGCTACTTTAAACATCTACTTTCCTGCATTTCAGAGGGAAACATCGCACTTGTTACTGCACTACTTTTATTTGATAGCTAGTTACTCGTTTCTTTGTAGATTTACGTACAAAAGAAGCCTTCTGTTATCTTACTAAAGCTGCATTAATCTGTTTGTTGCCACTTGAGGGCAAAGCCTCACAACAAGCTGAACAAGTTCAGCTTCAGCACAACTCAAATGTCTGACCTTCTATGGCCTTTGATACTAGTTGTTATGCTTATGTTTAGCAAGCTTTTTAACAATTGGCTGTAAAAATAGTGGACAAGCTCAAAGTGGATGGTACCAACCATTGCCATCTTGCCATCTCCCAGTGAACGTTGTTGGAGCTGAAGAGAGCCTGGTTAGTTACACAAGCCCACCTAGCTGGAAGCTACCAAGCTAGCTAAGGCTAACAAGAGATCGGTGTTCACACCATGAATCTATGTTAAAATCTGAACATAGCGTTGGAGGCAGAGCCCCGTTCATTCCTATGAAAGCTGCTCAGTACCACATGAAGCCAAGAAAACTCAACTTCTCGGGTATGAAATGCGCGGCCCATAGAGCGTGTACACTGGAGAATTCCTCCGACCAAGCAGGCTAACTTCCAGTTTAGCACCTGGCTAACTTGAATAGAGATAAAATTATTTAATTGTGCACCTCCTCCAGACTTTCCAAATGTTATCCGACCGAATGGCTCAAATTATTGGTTGTGACACTGCACGGTTGTTTTGTTACTTTTGCAGTACTAAAACAAAGGATCTTTTGTAATAAGGAATATTTTTTCTCTTCTCTTCTGCTCTTTACATACTGAAATTCACATGGTGGTATCCAAAGATAACATAACTGGGTTTTATTCATTTTGTATTGTTTTTAACTTAAGTGGATCATAACATGTCAGGAGAGGAATCAATCTGCAGATGCTCTGGCTCAAAATGAGACCAAACTTTTCTATGGATGTCACGATAAAGGCAAAACTGTGGCCTGCAATAGACTAGATAAGCCTTGTTTTTAGCCTGGCCGATTGCTATAAATGTTTATCACTTGCAGCCTTTACTGGCCAGTTATTAGGAGTGAGGAGTCAGAAGTTAATGGTGTTATAAAACAGTGCAGTAAAATATGGTCTTTGAGTCATAAATGTGCACAAACGAGATGATCCTGTAGTATGCAGTATTAGAAACACAGACACTTGAAAATGTGTTTTAACAGGAGCAAATAATAGAGCAAATAGAGAACAAATGACACACAGGACACTATTTCTGCATATTATGCCAGAATTCACAAATTGAAATCTCCCCAAAAATGCAGTTACAAGGGCAGCAACATTGAAGCTGGTGTGAGCATTAAACAAATTATCATGAAACTTTAACGTCGACTGTCACGTTCTTGTGTTTATGTTATTCCAGCGTGCAGTCAGACAGTCCAGGAAACCAGAACTGGATGGTTTTCTCTGCATCCCGTGTCTGTAAATGACTCCCAGGCGGCTTCTCCTCCCCTGCTACCCCAAGGAGGATTTACAGCGAGATTATGGGGCTCCCCTTTGACCCCAGGGGCTGTGTTCAGCAAGAGTCAACTTCTTTTTTTTTTTTTTCAAACTCAGTTACAGCTCCCTCCCTCCCTCCCTCCCTCCATCTATCCATCCATCCACCGACTGCACCAAGAACAATGGCTTATTCTCCTGCGCCAGTGCTCCATTACGGGGCCTGTGGCTTGGCAGTGCAGCAGGCCTCAGATTTCAACCACATGTACTGCACTCAAATCAAAAGAGTCAGGCCTGGCAGCATGGCCGCATAGCTGAGGGAGACACAGGCAGAAAAAGTACAACTAGGGGAGAAAACAGGGAGGAGGAGTGAGAAAAAGAGGGGGAGAAAGTAAAACTAAAGTGATGTAAAGAGTAAATAGAGGAGGGAGGAAATATGGAGACAGTAGGAGTTAGAAAAGTTGACGAGCAAACAGAGATTATGACTTTAGCGCCGCGAGGTCAGGACACGGAGAGGTCAGCTCTCAAGGGAGCCATTTTGGACGGCAGTGAGGGATGACCTTACCTTCAACTCAACGCTGGCTGTTCCCATTGAACTCTTTACTGTAATTTCCAAATCCCACAGACAGTAGCATTTCAATGGACTCTTTAAAACACGTCGACAGCACTCACGCAGGCACATTTGTATTTCTTGGGTGCTCTGAACCTGGAGCAAAAAAAAAAAACGGAGAGATTCACTGGAAGTTTTTGCGAAGAGGTTAAAAAGTGAGCAGAAAATGAAAACACCGGGTGTTGCCAGTGTTTTCCAAATGATCGCTCAGTCGTCTGGCACCGAAGCCGGCGTCTGCTTGGGCTCGGGCCGATACATCTGTGCCTCGGAAGTTCACTGTCAAATGCAATTTGACCGTCAGAGGTGATCGTATCATTAATGTGACAACCCAAACTTGGATGCTTTCACCTTTCGTCCTCCGGTGTGAAAAAAAAGAAGACGAAGAAGAGGAAAGAAACATCCCAAACACTTAATGATAGGAAAACAGGTCGACCCGGCTGATACTTGGACGCTGCTTTGACGTTGACATCATCTTTCTTTTTTAATATCTGTCGGGTGATGTAGCTTTCGTGCTCCATATTTCATGGGAGAAATCCAAAGAGGTGCATGAAACACAGAGCTTTCCTGTGGGAAAAGAGCTGAGATTATCTGAGCACTTAATCAAACCAAATTGAACGCACAAATTGCAGCGACACAGAAGTCCCCCTCGCCATCAGTCCCAGCTCTGTGGGAAATGAAAAGAGCATTTGGGGACAGCGAAGGTTGACTAAGGTGAGCGTGAGCACATTAAGTCTTGGCCTCGGCTCTCAGGTTGTTGGTAAAACAGTGGACAGTGCCTGGAGGGAACACAGGGTCATTTGGCAACCAACTTATGAGGTATAACTGCAGGCCTAACTGAGCTGAAGCAACCTGACACCCTGACAGATGTTCCGAAAATCTCAGGAGACCCTGTTTCCAATTTGACATATTTACTCTCACTCCTCTGCTGCTGCTTCATCTTAATTTCTTCTTCCAACCAGCAGATTCCCACTGTTGTTTCCTTGTTGCTCAATCAGATTTAACTAGCTCGAATTGGGGTTGAAGGTGAAGTGCAACGTTGGGGGGCAAACCACGAATGCATAATCAGAGAGGAGGGAGGGAGGAGAGGGATAAAGATGTGCTTTCTGTCCTTTATTGTGACAATTTCCTGTAAAGCATCTGCAGCGATGAAATTTCATGGAAGTCATGATTGTTTGATGTCAAGCTGTTTGATGTCAAGTAGGATTTATTTGGATAAAATGTGTCAGAAGAACAGATTGTGCTCAAAAGTTCACGTCCTCCAAGTTGTAGGTTTTGCTCCATAAATCTGGTCGAAGCTCGCCACAGATAAAGCAGCAGTCACATCTGTTTCGGTTGAGTCTAAATCAAATGTAATTTGCTGGAGAGATAATATAAAGAGCAGCGGTCCTTGATCGTGGTGTCCAAATGTTCCACCGAAACCCTTCGACCTTATACATCAAATAAATAATGAGGATGTCCAGAGAGAGTTGGAGAAATAAATAAAGAGGTTATGAGACAGTTTTTATGTCAGTGGCAGTGGTTCTGTTCTCAGTGATGCCACCAAGTTAGAGACATCTGGAGCTGAAGTTCAAACATAGCAGAGTTAATAATGTGAAGTGAAGATTTATACACCACTTAATTAAAACATGTTGCACCAAACAAACCAGCTCTAAGGAATAAACCTTTTGAATGAAGTTTTTAAAGAGTTCAATTAAGTTTTACTAAAAACACAACCTCAAATTATAAAACATTTGCCAATGTTTGAATAAATAACCAACTAATGTCAGTTAAGTTAACCAGATTATTTCTCATTTTAAAAACATCTCCATGAATCAGCCTCTGTTGTGCTTTAAGCTATTTAGCCCATATTAGCATACTAACAATATTAACCATCAGCAGCATTAACTCAGTAACTTATAACATATCCACGCACTTAGCCAGTACCCTAGCTCCTTTGGTCGGTAACACTCAACACCACATCAAAAACCAGCAGAACTAACTTCACCCCAGATCACATTTGTGCCTTACTGTGGTATTAATGTTGCAGATAGAAATGGTGCCAGTCAGCCTTCATTGTCCCAGGAGATTGCATGTCAGGTGACAAAATTGCATAGTGAAGGCGAAGTTTACAGGGAACCAATCTTAACATGGATGGTGTTATTTAATCGGTTCGACATCACGCAATCAACATTTGCTTCATAGTCTTTAATCAACATTCACAGACGATGCCATATCCACTGCCCTCCACTCAGTCCTGATACAACTTAGAAAAGATTAAATACATTTCTCTATGTTACAGCTCTGGAAGATTCTACATACAGTCTAGCGTGACAGAAGCATAAAGGACCAAATGTACTGATACTCACATTCGATGAAACACAATCCAGCAGCTAAAACTGAACCCTCTTTATCGTCTCATTGTCCCAACAGTTGGCCTGGAGAGTCAAAGAACTCCCAATATGCTGTTTATGTTCAACAGTAATATGTTTTGTCTTCGGCAAGTGGCTGGGGATGGTCTGCACTCCACTCCTGTAAGGAGCTCTGGCTGGCAAATCTCACCCTTACCCCTTGACTTCTCCATATTTTTCCAAGCCGGCCACATAATTTAGGGCTGTAAAATTGGCCACAGTTTAACATGCTTGGTAAATCTCCAAGTCGGACTACCGAGCGCCGACGCCTGACAGACGTCGACCACACCTGTGCTGTTCAAACAACTCAGAGTTATTTAGTATTCTGCAGATGTTTCACACCAATGCAAAAGATTAATAAAATCTATTTAAAATGCCCCGTGTTTCAGCACTGTACAATGTAAAACAGTGGGGCTTTGTGTCAGTGTGTGAAAAAGCAAACATTTACACAGGTAAAGTTCACGTCGGGAGTCTATATTTTACCCTGAACAAAGAGTTAAATGTGTGTAATAGCCAGATGAGGGCACACTGACAGATTCAATTAGGAAGCTATTTCAGAGTGGTGTAATATTTGCAGCGTTTCTGACAATCCTCCGCCCCCTCCTGACTGACTTAATAATCTGAATTATGTCTTTTCTTCTGCCAGGACCTAATGGCGAGCGAGCACAGCTTGAGTTCCTGTTAAAGGCCTGGACTGAGCAAAAACTAACAAGAGAGGTATTTACATTTAGACCTCTGCTAGAGTACTTCTCCATGTGGCACTGGGGCCTGACGGTAACAGAAGTGACCTTGTGGTCAAGATGGTGGCCTGTTTGAAATCATGAAGCAGCTGGTAAACTGAAAAGCAGAGATCTCTTCTGTTTCTTTACCATTTAAGTGCTCTTGAGCAAGGCAGCCCCACAGAGCTCCATTAGGGATGTTCATTAACGTAAGATTGAAGTTAAAGAGCAGCTAATTCCATGTAACAACAACTTCTACACCAGGTCAGTGCTGAAAAGCACTCATTCATCAAGTGAGTGCCAAACAGGAACAAGTCAAAATGAAGTCATAATTACACATTTGCAACCATGGTGGTCATTATTTCAGGAGGTCAGTGGGAGGTTCACTTGAATAATGCCAAATGGTTTCTCTTTTCAGGTGTTTGTTGACTTTATTTGTGTAACTTGAATCCTGAAATGGTTTTCAGTCCATGTTTATTGCCTTTAAAAACTCTAGTGCAGTGACAATAAAAACAGTAGCTAAAACATAATACCCTCCTAATGTATGGAGTGTCCTTGTGATTGTGTCACAGCTCAGAGTTGCTTCACTCAGTTTTAAAACTGTTTTGTTATTTTCTCTTTTTCGCTCTTCTTTGGTCAGGACTCTATGCTGTTGCCTTATTTTTGCCTTATGTTGTTCCTTTATGTCCAGCGTTATTGGGATGATAGATATGGCAAAAAAACATATTTTAAAAACAAATATTTTCTCTATTTTTGCCCCGTTCTTCCTATATTCATGAAGCTGAACTTGTATTTTCTTTGAAACTGTATTTATTCAGGGGAGTTTCACCAAGAACTTTTTTTACACAGATACACGTGGCCTCTGAGCAGCTCCACTGGAGCGGTTGGGGTTAAGGGCCTTGCTCAAGGGCACCTCAGTGGTGGTAATGAGGGAGGGACAAGTGAAGGCTCTCTCTTTCCTCACCCATATTTATCCTGCTGGTCCGGATTGTACCTGCAATTTCTTTAAGAAGCTGTCCGGACATTTTCCAGCCATGTTTGTGGCGACATACCCAGGTATTTTTGAGGAGACGTAGCAAGTGGTTTTTGTGCCATAACCAGACCATAATCACAGCGTTGTCAGAACATAAAATAAAAAAATTAAAGTTTCAACATATCCGTGGTTTGCAGAAACGTACACTACCAACATTTGTTCTGGCGATTTGGTTGTTAAAGTCATAAACATGGATACCTAAACACAGTTCAGCTGTACACTTAATCACACTACCACTGTTTTAAAATAGTCAGCAGGGATAGTTTATTAAATAGCAGGTAGCTATTACCAACAGCACCTCTGCTTCGTGCCATCTTAGCTGTCAGAGGTGAAACAGACTTAACCAAGAGTTAACTGAACACAAGCAAACTTTCAAACAACAAAATCACCTCATCATAGCAATTTTTGTGTTCTGATATGGAAAATAATGGAGCGGACGAGGTGCCAAACACATCTTACATTTTGCATCTTACTCCACATCAGTTCTTTATGAAAGAAAGCTACAACCTTACAAAAAGAAAATCCTGCATTTAAATCCCATTCCTGCTCCTTTCTGTCTTGAATTTGCAGATTTGGCATTTTTCCTCAGTGTCTATACAGTGGTGCATTTTAAAGAAGGTGAAACAGGTGAACATTCAGTCTAACGGCTCTGGGTGGTTGGATGTCTGTGCTACAAAAACAGCAGCCAAACCCCTGAGCAGCAGTGAAACATCCAGACTCAAATATGTTCTGGATTTCTGCTCTACAGTACGGTAACTGAATTTATTATTTGGAGCTGCATTCTTTTCCCTCCTGGTGTCCTTAATGAGACCTTTAGACAGAATGGTATTTGCTCGGAGGCATCTACATATGATAACATCCCTCGATATGTACACCTGAACACCACAAAGACCGGCTCCCCCTGCTCGGTTCATTAGGGGAACTTAGACAAACTCTCCGCACATGGCAACGTGTCGACCGAGGAGGAATAACGACGGCGACTCAAGTTTCAGAATTCCTGACCACTTGTCCTGAACTCCTCAGCAGACGTCCCTCATGAACAAAGGGTGCGATGACAAAATAAATACAGCAGGAGGCTAATGAGTGTATTTAGGTTAAATGGCCTGAAGAAACACACAGGGATACACAAACACAGCTTTAATTACTCCCCAGATGACTTGTAAGAAATAATAATAATAATAATAATAATGATGAACTTTATTTGTACAGCAGGTTTTCAAAAGTACAAGACGTGATGTTAAAATGTTTTAGAAAACAAATTATTCCTGTCTTCATGCAGAAATGAGACTTCTTTAGTTTCCCATGTGTGGTCATGTATTAAATTTGTTTATTTACCGTTTGCTCTGCTGCGTAAATTCTTACTTGTGGCTTGGACTGATGAATAATTGCTGCTGATTTCGGTGACGTTTGATCAAGTTAGTAATTAGCTGCTGAATGGAGCAAAAGAAAAGTTACAGCTTGGTTAATGCAGCCCACCAACACACCAACAAGCCTTTTTTAACGGTGTTATTTTCAAATTAAGTGTGTATAGAATAAGTGAGGGTTATTAAGATGTTAGACAGCCAGTTGCAGCTTGGCAGGCGGTGGGCAGTATAAAAACAATGCACAGGGCAATTATTTTAGCCCTGCTTATTAAAAAGGCTACAGATGTGCCTCATACTAAACACTGTGCTTATGTTAGCCTCATTCTCCCCATTTTCCTCCTCTCCTCAATGTAATTGTCACAGTAAGGACCGGCCTCCCTCTTATTCCACATGTGAAATAAAACTATTCAGTGTGCTTAATTAAAATTCTTTATTTGACAGGAACTGAACTCTGGTTGTGTTTTCCAGGTTGACATTGGTGAGCTCTGGCAGGCTGTTTGTTTACTTCAGTTTGTTTTACCGTCTTCTGTTTAGCTGTACTTCACTTTTACAGGATGTCCTGGTTAATATACATCTATAGATTTATGTTTTTGAGTACATTTCTGCAAAAGCAACAGCCCACTTTTGGGACAAATAAAGTTGAACCTGGAACTGTGGTATACACCAGAGCTTACAGAAGGGTTCTTTATGGTAAACAACGTCCTAACATAGAAATGTAACCAATTTTCAAGGTTTTGTGATGTTGTGTAGCATCACAATCACAAAACTGTTTTTTTCTTTTTTACACCTTTACACAGATGCATATAACACAACATCCTGCAGGAGAATATTTTGCATACTAACAGTTTTAACCATCCCAAAATCAAAATGTTTCTTTACTTTATCATTATCTATAGTTTTTTGGTTAGTATTCACATTCTAGTACATTTACATCCAAGCTGTACGTTGGATGAAAATGATGACGTTGATATAATTTCCTTTATGTTTGTTTGTATGTTTTCTCATAGAAATGACATTTCTATACATGAAATTCACCTCTGCAATGCTTTTTTATCAAGACATTTTTAATGGTACATTTATACATAAACATATACACATATATCCAGTATATTGGCCATAAAAGAGGTGAATGAAGAGGAATTTTCTTTTGTCTTCATGTAAATTTGGATCTCTCAGATCAATTTTAGGAGTGCTGGTTTGACATTTTATTGTGTCATGCAGTATGAGACTTGCATTGGTCTTGGTCTTTACTTGGTCTCAAACCCTCAAAGTCTTAGTCTTGTCTTGCTCTCGACTAAACCGACTTAGTCTCGGCTTAGGTTGTCTTTAAACGAGGAGTCACTACATCGATATTTTTGCCATCAAGCCACATATCAATAATACAGTAGGCTACACCTAACTAAGATAAAATGTATTGGATTTTATCGAGTTGAGACACTTTCCTTTAGACAACATTAGCTAATGTTAATTACTGAAGATTGTGACTTATATAGAAATAACAAAAGGAAGGAATAAAATGCATTTTACGATGTGCAACAGTAGAGTTTTAACATTTTATTGGCATTAGAGCCAACAGAAGTTCAAGGGTTAAGACATCAGAAAAAGTCACTTTGAAAGTTCATCCGTTACTGTCAGAGTGTGTGAGGGATAAGTGAAGAACGTCTGTTTCTAACTCCTGTGTGCTAATTATTTTCACCTAAGGTGCAGTAATTTCTTTTCAGGTCTGAGCAGTAAAAGCATAAGAAAGCATTTAAAGTGTTGAAGCATTGCGACTCTGCTGTAAAACTGTAGGCCAGCTGGATTCAGCTGATTTTACAAGCCTACAATGTACCACTAAATTAAGTGCTGCGCTGTATACTTGAAAATATTTTGTTTTAAGGTAATTGACTCGGTCGGGAAAAAGCATGAATCATTGTCAGATTTGTGGAACTCTTGAGGTGAAAGACAAATATACAAAAAAAACAGCAGCTAATCTGCTCTATCTCTGCTGCGGTTATAGTAGATACAAGTTGGATTATGCGTATAGTCGGCAGGAAAAAAGTAACACAACAAAGCGTGAGATGTGCTAGAAGAAAATGTTTCCCTCTCAATCATCAACTAAATTATAGAACGGTTGCTGGATTTAAAAGTGAGATAAACAGCAGGTATCCATCAGTAAAGAGACATGACTTCATACGAATCGGAACGTAAAACGTGCTCCAATATTCCATATTTACTGCTGTTTGGGTCAAAACATTCAGAAGTTTAATTGGCTACGGCCGATATAGTTGCTGGCTTTAATTTCCATGTGTATGATGTCACACTTTGGTAAAAGTCGAGACGTGCCAGCAGTGACAACTCTGGATGACTAATCTTGACACGCTGCTGCCAGAAGCCAAGAGAAATAGGTAGCAGAGTGCCTACCAAACTTAAAACTGCTCTCAAGTTTTCTTGGAAGACGTGTGTTTTTCCTGAGGATTCCCATTGGACGCTTTAAATCACTGAGCTTGTCTGCAAATGTGTTTATGAGGTGAAATGTTGCTGGAGGTTTTCCAGATATCAGAGTGGACACTAAATTCTCTAAAAAGTCACATCCTGTGTGTTTCTGCTCATGTGAAAAGAAAATAGTTTCATTATAAATCAAACATAAGCTTTCAAAAGCCACTTTGTTTAGATTAGCCCTTTTTAAATCCTTCTAATCTTGTTTGTAATAAAACGCAGTCTACATGTTGCTTTCTGCACTTTCATGTCAGTGTCTGTAGGGAAGCATCTTACTGCCACTGCGGGGCAGCAAAGTAAGAAATCTTCAAATACAACACATAGTGGCTTTAAAGTACGAAGGATAAAAAGATCAGAGAGAGATAAAAGAGATTAAAAAAACGGTAATGATTAAAACAAAAAGTAATAATTAACAAATTAATAAAAAAAGGAAAGAAAAGAAAAAAGAAAGATTCCAAAGAGGAAAAATTTAAAACGTCAATTTTGTCTTTTGATTGCTGTTTGTATGTGCTATTTGTTTTTGTTTTTTTATTTAAACAGAATGTGCACTCTCAATCAAATTTAAACAAAAGACATTAGTAGTGGGATCATGGGAGTCTTTACTGGTGTCATGACTCTGTCTGTTTGTGGTTTAATATTGTCATGATTCAGTGTCTGTTTTGGTTTGATTGTCATGATTCAGTGTTTTGTTTATTATTGTCATGATTCTGTGTCTGTTTGGTTTAGTTCCTGTTTTATTTTGAAATTGTTCCCTTGTGTGTCACAGTCTTCTTGTCACTTCCTCCTGTGTTTCTCCACTGATTCCCTCACCTGTCCGTGCTTACTCCACCTGTACCTCGTCTTGTCATTAGTGTCTGTGTATATAGCCTTTGTTCTCCCTCATGTCTTTGTCTGATCGTTCCTCCGTTCCTTTCCTTTTCGTTCCCCTCCATGATCCATGTGCTCCATGCCTAGTAAGTCGATGTCCCGCTCCTGTTCATGTGCCTTTGTTAAGTTAGCCTTCGTGTTTGTTTGTAGCTTGTGTTAGCCTGTTAGTCTTCCCTCGTGTTTGCCTCCCAACTTGGTCCTCAGTGTTTCCTCGTGTCTCCAGGTCCTCATGTTCCCAGTCTTGGTATGTTTTGTAGCTTTGTTTCTGTTTATTTTGTACTTTGCTTTGGTTTAAACTTTGCTTAGCCTTTTGTTTTGTCTAGTGAGTTCCCCGTGTTTTTCTCTGTTGGTTTTTTGCATTCAGCTTATATTAAAGAAGCTCGCTTTTTGTTTCCCCTATTCTGCCTCCTGTGTGTGTCTGCATCTGGGTCCTCTCCCCTTTAATATATATCCCGTTAAAAAACCCTGACAGAACGATCAGACCAGTATGGACCCAGCAGACATCGCCGCACTTAGAGGCATCATAGACTCATGGTCAGCTTATCTTGCTGGCAGGGTAGAGCTTGAGGATGCGCTTCAGGTTCTTTTAGACGTAGAGGAAGAACTGTTAGATAGGCCCTCATTTTGGGAGATTCAGGGGACTGTAGGAGTTTTAGCTGAGGCAAAGAGACTGAAGGGGCTTATGGAGGAGTGGCAGGGCAGTGATCCCGATTTAGTCGCCTGCCAGCTGCCTGTGAGCATCTCGTCCGCCCCGGGGCTAGCTAGCCGTCAGCCAGCTAGCCTCCTGTCTACTGCAGGATCTGGCGGTGGTTCTCAGTCGGCGGCCCTGCCGGCGCCTGACCCTGTCCCTCTGCCGAAGGTCCGACCGAGTCCTGTCCCTGCCTCAGCCTCAACCCCAGACAAGCCCCCAGTGGACCCATTCCTGGGAACCCGCCTGGCATACAAGATGCCTCCCCAGAGAAGGCGACGTTCTCAGCCGCGTCCTGGCTCCCTGATGTCTGGCGCCCTGTTCTGTGGTTTCTCGCTGCAGCCCGGGGCTTCGGAGCCGAGCCTGCCCAGAGCCTCAGTTCCAGTGTCGGCGGCCCGGTCGACACCAGCCAGTGGCTCCCAGTCGGCGGCCCGGTCGACACCAGCCAGTGGCTCCCAGTCGGCGGCCCGGTCGACACCAGCCAGTGGCTCCCAGTCGGCGGCCCGGTCGACACCAGCCAGTGGCTCCCAGTCGGCGGCCCGGTCGACACCAGCCAGTGGCTCCCAGTCGGCGGCCCGGTCGACACCAGCCAGTGGCTCCCAGTCGGCGGCCCGGTCGACACCAGCCAGTGGCTCCCAGTCGGCGGCCCGGTCGACACCAGCCAGTGGCTCCCAGTCGGCGGCCCGGTCGACACCTGCTCCTGGCTCCCAGTCGGCGGCCCGGCCGACACCTGCTCCTGGCTCCCAGTCGGCGGCCCGGCCGACACCTGCTCCTGGCTCCCAGTCGGCGGCCCGGCCGACACCTGCTCCTGGCTCCCAGTCGGCGGCCCGGCCGACACCTGCTCCTGGCTCCCAGTCGGCGGCCCGGCCGACACCTGCTCCTGCTTCCCAGTCGGCGGCCCGGCCGACACCTGCTCCTGCTTCCCAGTCGGCGGCCCGGCCGACTCCTGCTCCACGGTCGGCGGCCCGGCCGACTCCTGCTCCACGGTCGGCGGCCCGGCCGACTCCTGCTCCACGGTCGGCGGCCCGGCCGACTCCTGACCCTGCTCCACGGTCGGCTCCCAGGCCGACTCCTGACCCTGCTCCACGGTCGGCTCCCAGGCCGACTCCTGACCCTGCTCCACGGTCGGCTCCCAGGCCGACTCCTGACCCTGCTCCACGGTCGGCTCCCAGGCCGACTCCTGACCCTGCTCCACGGTCGGCTCCCAGGCCGACTCCTGACCCTGCTCCACGGTCGGCTCCCAGGCCGACTCCTGACCCTGCTCCACGGTCGGCTCCCAGGCCGACTCCTGACCCTGCTCCACGGTCGGCTCCCAGGCCGACTCCTGACCCTGCTCCACGGTCGGCTCCCAAGCCGACTCCTGACCCTGCTCCACGGTCGGCTCCCAGGCCGACTCCTGCTCCACGGTCGGCTCCCAAGCCGACTCCGGCTCCTCGGTCGGCTCCCAGGCCGACTCCCGACCCTGCTCCTCCGTCGGCTTCCAGGCCGACAGAAGCCCGTGATCCTCTGCCGGCTCCCAGGCCGACAGCAACCTGTAATCCTCCGTTGGTGGTCCTACTGACATCCAGGAGGGTTTCCCAGACAGCGCTTCGGCTTCCAGTGGGTCACAGCCTTCGCCTCCGCCGACGGCCTCCGGAGGGTCACAGCCCATGCCTTCGCCTCCGCCGACGGCCTCCGGAGGGTCACAGCCCACGCCTTCGCCTCCGCCGCCGGCTTCCAGTGGGTCACAGCCTTCGCCTCCGCCGCCGGCCTCCGGAGGGTCACAGCCCACGCCTTCGCCTCCGCCGACGGCCTCCGGAGGGTCACAGCCCACGCCTTCGCCTCCGCCGCCGGCTTCCAGTGGGTCACAGCCTTCGCCTCCGCCGTCGGCCTCCGGAGGGTCACAGCCCACGCCTTCGCCTCCGCCGACGGCCCCCGGAGGGTCACAGCCCACGCCTTCGCCTCCGCCGACGGCCCCCGGAGGGTCACAGCCCACGCCTTCGCCTCCGCCGACGGCCTCCGGAGGGTCACAGCCCACGCCTTCGCCTCCGCCGACGGCCTCCGGAGGGTCACAGCCCACGCCTTTGCCGTCGCCGACGGCCTCCGGAGGGTTCCAACCTTCACCGACGGTCCCCTGAGGGCTTTTGCCGTCGTCAACGTCCCCCAGAAGGGCCCTGCAGGTGCCGCGGGCCTTCTGATCGGCCCCTGCCCCATGCCTTGACCTCCTGGTCTCCCCCTACCCTGACTTTGGCCCCCCCTCCGGACCCCCCTCCGCCCTCCCGGCTTCATTTGAACTTTAGCCCTCCTCCAGACCCCCCTCCGCCCTCCCGGCTTCTTTTGGACTCTCTTTTTTTTGGTTTTGGGGCATCTGGAATCTGCCCCTTGAGAAGGGGGTACTGTCATGACTCTGTCTGTTTGTGGTTTAATATTGTCATGATTCAGTGTCTGTTTTGGTTTGATTGTCATGATTCAGTGTTTTGTTTATTATTGTCATGATTCTGTGTCTGTTTGGTTTAGTTCCTGTTTTATTTTGAAATTGTTCCCTTGTGTGTCACAGTCTTCTTGTCACTTCCTCCTGTGTTTCTCCACTGATTCCCTCACCTGTCCGTGCTTACTCCACCTGTACCTCGTCTTGTCATTAGTGTCTGTGTATATAGCCTTTGTTCTCCCTCATGTCTTTGTCTGATCGTTCCTCCGTTCCTTTCCTTTTCGTTCCCCTCCATGATCCATGTGCTCCATGCCTAGTAAGTCGATGTCCCGCTCCTGTTCATGTGCCTTTGTTAAGTTAGCCTTCGTGTTTGTTTGTAGCTTGTGTTAGCCTGTTAGTCTTCCCTCGTGTTTGCCTCCCAACTTGGTCCTCAGTGTTTCCTCGTGTCTCCAGGTCCTCATGTTCCCAGTCTTGGTATGTTTTGTAGCTTTGTTTCTGTTTATTTTGTACTTTGCTTTGGTTTAAACTTTGCTTAGCCTTTTGTTTTGTCTAGTGAGTTCCCCGTGTTTTTCTCTGTTGGTTTTTTGCATTCAGCTTATATTAAAGAAGCTCGCTTTTTGTTTCCCCTATTCTGCCTCCTGTGTGTGTCTGCATCTGGGTCCTCTCCCCTTTAATATATATCCCGTTAAAAAACCCTGACAACTGGCAAGCAACCGCCATTGCTGATGAAAATCTACCTGATGTGACTCAGGCAGAAATGTTCACAGATGAGGTATTGTTTCAAAATTTTATTCAAGTTACAGCTCAAACTTCCTTCCTCTCTCTCTGACTCTTTCCTGGAAGTTACAGGGACAGGCGACCAAATTAAACACACTGTTTCCTTGAATAAAATGACAGGTTTGTAGGAAACATTTGGGACAATGCCTGTACACAACTCAACAAAATAAATATCACATGTCGTTTTGTTATAACTTAAGTTCAAATGTGTTGTTCATGAATCTGTTTATTAATTAGCATTAGCTCATTCAATGAATCCTTGTCACTGCTCAGATTCATTGGGAGCTCCCTCAAACAGCAAAGTCTTTCAAACCACATATCTGTGTAACCATTTGCTATAAATCAACTTAACTGTCTTTGACTAAATACATAATTAGCACAAGTTTTATTGTTACAGGATGACCCCCTTGAGACGCAGATCATCTCATTTTCAAGACGGTCATTGTTGCTACTAATGATTTCCCAGAAATGAAGTGACTAATCCGGTTGTACTTAATGTTATCCGTGTCAGCATTAATACTGGTCTACATTATGATGTATGAGTCATATAGAAAGCTGAGTAACAACCTCAGTAATTATTGAGAACAGACTGAATTGTGTCTGTAGCACCACATACCAAAAGCCTCAAATGCTTTTATGATTGGTAGCTTTCTTTACTTATCAGACAGTTGGGTGAAGTTATTTAACTTAAGATTGTATTTAGAGAACATGTAACAATTCAGAAAAGGTGGCATATTTAGTTAAAATAAGAGTTTCAGACCAAAACATGTTTTTATTCCCCACAGTGAGGTGTTTTTATTTAGTTTTTGTATTGAAAATCATTGCACGCTAGTCATGTTAAAAACACCCACTACAACACCATACATTTTAAGACACATATATACACATACCTGAAACTTAAATCTAAATGTATTAATTGTTATAGGGAATGTCACATTGTAAATAAAGTCATGACCGCTTTTTAATCTCAGGCTAATCCACGCAGCAGAAATAAGACACCGACACTTGAGAGGATCTCTACCTATCATACTCTAGGTTCAGGTATTTCACACGCCCACTGTGTGCAGCTTTCTCCTGTTTTTCCCACACTTAATTGATTTCCTGAAGGTGGGATTTTCCTACCATGGGCTGTAAATCAGGATGAAAATTATGTGCAGCTGAGGTTGCAGGGAGAAAAAAAACTCAGTTTATTCCTGGAGGGATTTTTTTTTTTCCCAATTTGCAAAGATTAAAAATTATGAGCTCTCCACACTGTAACGCTCCTTCTATTTCCACCTGAATCCAGCCAAGAACCAAGTACTGACACATTAAGCGTTCACCGATGAGCAGTGGAGCAGTACAGTAGAGGTGGGAACATCACAGATACTGAAGGAGCTGCAATGAATTCACAGTGATGATGAGAGTCTGAGACTGGATGTGTGTGGCCTCTGGTTTTCACCTGGCTACAGTTTGGTCCTTAAATGATGCAGTTTAAGAACTTCTGCTTGGATAAACCATCATGCATTTACAAATAGTACATTCAAAAAATAAGGGACTGATTGGAAACACAAATAAGTGATTTCTAAACCTGGAGGTTTAACAGTATCATAATTGATTGACAATACTGTGCAAAGTATTTGGCCAAAAATATTGTGTTATTTGATTTTCTAGCCCAGTCCTAGTATGTATGAAGCACATTTGAAGTTTAGCCAGCTAGCTCCTGTTAGCCAGACCAACAAAAACAAATTATTACCTTTAATTTAGCTTAAACAAGGCAGCACATACTGCCTTGTTTAAGCTAACTAGTTAGCCTAGAGTTTATAGACACAATATTTACATATGTGCTCAAAATGGAGTGTAAACCAGACACTGATGTTTTGATACCATCTTTAAGCATCTAAAACATGTTATGCATAAAAATTAGGATGACACAACACAACACAATGCCAAGCCTTTGTCTTTTAAGCTAGCAAGCTCATCAAATGCTACCAAGTTTAGCTGGCTAGCTCTTATTAGCAAGATTAACAACGATGCAAAAGCTGTAAATACACAAAGTATTCACAGCCCACAGCCTTGAACTTTTCAAAATATTCAGATGTATATTGTGGATCATGATATTGCAATATTATTTTAAGGCCATATCTGTAAGTAGTTTTCAAAAAAAAAAAAAAATATAACAACTTTTGATCAACCCATATCAATTTCAGGCTTCAAAATGGCCACTTTTACCATCACCCACTCCCAGTCTAAGCACCACCCACTTCAAATGTAAGCCCCGCCCACTCTGAGTTTGGCCACAGATAATTCAGTTGGTTGAACAGATACAGGTTATTGTGTAATCATCCCTACTTGAATTTTCCTCTAGTGCCAACATAAGGTGTGTGGTTTTTAATGGAATATTAAATGGATTGTCGTTGTCTGACGTTCGCATCAAGCTCTAAATGCCACTGCGCCTAATCACACCCTTATGAGTTTATTATCAGTTTCTTGAGCCTGATTATTTAATTGATACAGATTTGATTCATGACTCTCCTTGATGTAATTATTAGTTTTCAACTCTGTGTTCAGTGCTCTCATGTCTTGAGTGTTTCAACCCTGCAGTCCATGTAACCTTTAGTTATTCTGTTGAAGTTCTTGAGCCATTGCTTGACTGTCCTCAGATTGTAGACATCCACAGAGCCTTGCCAAATTTAACCTTAACAGTAGTTAGTTGAGTGGACTGGGGGCAGATTGTCACGGTTTAGGCCGAGTGTTTTGTGTTGAATTTGTTTGTTGTGTTTTCCCTACCTGTTCTCCCTCACCTGCTCCTTCCCAATCAATCATCTCATCACCGCCGGCTACATTACCCTGTTCTCTCCACCCAACACCACTCCAGAGCCAGATTCCCTCTAATCGAGGGTCTAAGGACAGAGGATGTCATTCACAGTACAGATTGTAGACTGAGTAATGTGAGCAGTGTGATTTTGGATGATTTAAATAAAATTGATCTGATTTGTTTGTCTTGACAGCATGTGATTACTACGCTGTAAATCTTACAGAAATCTGATCTGTTTTACAAAGTCTTGTCTGCAGTGTTAATGCTTGTAGGAATGCACAATGTTGGAAACCCATAAGAGGGCATTATGAAGACTACTATTCGCTGTAGTTTTCTTTTTATTCAAAGAAAGCATTTTGTGGTTGTGTGATATTGTGCTTTGGTAGCAATCCATCACTGTCATGTGTAATGATTTCAGGGTCATGAAGACGTATTTATCAGTGCGATTCTGATTTGAATTTAGCATGTCTGCGGGAAGGGGAGTTCCCCTCTCGCTCTTTGTACTCACCCACTCTCTCGCTGTGAGCCAGGAAGTATAAAAACCAATCGGTTGTAAAACCATCGCTTTAGAGACGTTGCATGAGAGCAGCAGTGGGTTGGCAGAGGGAAAACATCTCCTCTTACTGTAATGAGCTGAAATATTCCTGCTACGGTAAACATGAATATAAACAACATGTCGAATTTGTCAGCAGACATTTTGCCATTCTTTACTCCGAACTGCAAAGACTGGAGGCTTTACATAATCTGCAGTATTTTCCACCTCTCTGTGTTCACTAGACGGCTGCAGTAGCACACACATACAACCGCATGATCACAACACCTTGGGTTCTAGTTACTCTCTGGATGAACTGTGAGAAGGAGATTCCTCGGCTGTGTTTGATTTGGACGGACTCGACTTTTCTCAGGTTTTTGACATCTTTGATTGATGAACTTCTTGGGATATTCAGTGTCTGGTTAATTAGAAGGTTGAGTTGAGCCACTGGAAAATAGTCTGTGTTGTCTTTGGGTCCTCTCCTCTGTGAGGATACAAGCAGCATTCACACGTCATTCTTTTCCCCCGTATCATCCAAATGCTGCGCCCAAGATTCTCACTGAAGTATGGTATGTGTCAGAAGACTTAAGAAAGCAGATCTACTCTGCCCCACAATCTATCTTTAGCCAAGGTTAGCCAGACTACGCTATGTCATTAGATAGCTTTCTCTCACTTTGGCTCACTTTGGTTAGCTGTCTTTAGCAGGACACACAGATATTATATTATTCTATGGCATACAGGCTAACATAGTCAGTTTGTGGTCATTAAACATTTTTGATGAATTATGTTATACATTATTGCGTTTACAAGCTCTAGGCTATGTTGAGTTAGCCAGGTAGGCTACATTTAATATGTGGGTAGAATATTCAGCCTTGTTAAGCTAAAAAAATAAAAAGGAGATGTTTATATACTTCTTGTATTTACAGCTTTTGTATTGTTGTTGCTCTAGCTAACGGGAGCTAGCCGGCTAAATATGGTAGCATTTGATGAGCTTGCTAGCTTAAAAGACAAAGGCTAGGTGGTGTGTTGTGTCGCCCTAATTTTTATGCATGATATTTTTTAGATGGTTAAAAATGGTATCATGATCTGGTTTAAACTCCATTTTGATCACATATGTAAATATTGTGTCCATAAACTCTAGGCTAGCTAGTTAGCTGGCTAGGCAGGAAGTATGTGCAGCTTGGGGACGGCCTTCCATTCCGAAACACCTCCATTGCGAAACCCCTCCATTCCGAAACACCCCCACTCCGAAACACCGCTGTTCCGAATCCGACTTTCAAGTTCCAATTACTTCCCAATAGGGTTAGGGTTAGGGTTAGGGTCAGGGGTTCCCCAATAGCCTTTTCGGAATAGCGGGGTCTTTAGAAAACATGGGAAACCCCGCCATTACAAAGAATGGAAGACTATTTTCGGAACAGCAGGGTTTCGGAAAGGCGGGGTGTAACCGTGCAGCTTTGTTAAGCTAAATAAAAGGAAATCATTTGTTTTTGTTGCTCTTGCTAACAGGAGCTAGCTGGCTAAATTTGGTAGCATTTGATGCAGTGTTGCCAACTAACTATCTAGGGACTCTTTCTCAAAAAAGCGACAAGCGACAAATCTAGCGACTTTTTCTGGTGTTATTGGAGACTTTTGGAGACCCTGATGTGAAAGCACGTATCGTTCTAACCCCTCGATTCCAGCAGATACGTGTCCGGTCCGGCTCTGCTCCGTCACGGCAGCGGAGCTGATAGGTTTCACTCTAGTCTATGTGTTAACTTCCACCGGGTCCGCTGCGCTGCGTATCTGCTCCGTCCCAGCTCCGGCAGTCCGGAGCAGATACGCAGGACATGGGAGCACGGCGCAACAATTCAGCTGGATTCAGCACAGAGCAGACAGGAAGTCACACACTGAAACAATAACATAACATCCAGTTCATTTTCATAATAAAACACTCCGTGTTGACGCCAGCACAAAAACCTCAAAAAAGAGACAAATACTTCTTCTTCTTCTAATCCATCGGTTGGGAACACATACCTATAACTGCAGTCGCGCGTGATTATGTAATTATCTCAGGGACTCCTCTCGCCAATAACAACTGTCCTTACTGAGGATTTGGCAACAGTGATTTGATGAGCTTGCTAGCTTAAAAGACGTAGACAGTGTGTTGTACAGTGCTAATTTTTATATAATGCTATGTTTTTTATAAGGGCGTGAAAAAAAACAGTTTCTGGTCTTAACTTATTGCTTATTATTGTGTGTATAAGGCATAGGAGCTCTATAGTAAAGCCCTAAATATTAGCTTAGATTGTTAACTTAGATTGTTAGCTTAGATTATTAGCTTTCTAGGCAGGTAGCATGTGAAGAAAACTAAATAAAAAGAAATATATAGTAGTTACTTATTTCAAAATGATTATTTGATGTAAGTGTTTTTACACTTTTTTTATTTCAAAATGCTTTAATAAATATTGAACTCCTTGAGGCTCTATACAACATATATTGACATATAGGCCTATACAGGAGGCCTATCCAATTTCTTGTTGTTTCCCACATCTGTTTTCTAGAAAATCAAAATAGGGAGATATTCCTTGCATATTTCACTGTCACCTGTCACCATCTGGTCCGTGAAATTACTGACGACAGACAGCTGTAAACCACTTGGCACCGTTCTCTCTCAACGTATTATTGTATTCTCAAACCGACACCGCAAAACTGAAGGATTTATGAAGTGGGACAGACTGAGAGGGATGAGTTTGGTTTTGACCTGTGCTCACATGTAGAGTTTACCACAGGAGAGTTACACAACACTGGATTCACCAAGACGGGACTAATAAAAAGGCAATTTGTCAGTTTGGTTAAGGTCTTTTCAAAGACTGTGCATTTCGATACAAGCAGCAGCAGCCACATGTCATTAATTCAACTACTTCCTCTGTCAGACGCAGGTACATTACACTCCATTTATTTGTGTCTCATAAACGTCCAACGTGTTAACAGCCTGGTGTATTTGGTGACACCCCGACAGACACACTTTCCCAAAGAAAACACACTTTGTCAATTAGAAGGTGCAAATACCGACTCCTGCTCTGAGCTCCAGAGAAGTCCTGCTGCTCCTCGTTTCTCATACTGGCGGAAAAAGAACAAATACCTCGGCCATGTGGTACAAATCAAATGGAAATGATGGAATTAAAATGAAACGGGGCACTGAGATAACCATTTAATTAGCGCTAGTGGTAGCGATCAAAATGAAATCCAAGAATAAAATCGTGTGGTGTATTTCCTTTGCCATCAAGGCTATTGCATGACTGTCGCTCCCGCCTGGTCCTCCCGCCGCAAAGGACTCATTTCACGCCTGTTATAAATCTACAGCACCTGGTTTCTTACACTCGATCAATGTGTGGGAGCGAGGATGTGGATTTCTTATGAGAAAATTTAGATTAGATTGAATTTGTGTAGCGTTTCCTGACACCAACGCCCAAATAAAAGAATGTCGACGTTTCTGCTTCCACACTTCACTGACTGACATTCAGTTTTTACACCCGCAGCTTTTAAAGAGCCATGAAGGTATTCAGGACTACCGTGGCAAGGCCCGAAGGAAAATAAAGAAATCTTTCAGCTCAGCCTAAACATGGCCGCATATATTGTAGCACAAGCACATAAACAATGTGAAGTTGGAACGATTGCACAATTTCAATCAGGCCCCGTAGCCAAAACACAAACGTAAAGTCTTCCGGGAGTCGGGGCAGGGCCTCCTGAAGCCCGCCGAAGTGCTGAGAGTCCCACTCACATTTACAGTGTGCGTGTAATCATCGCCTCGCCAACGTGATGAAAGGACAATTAACAAGATGGTGAACATCATGCTCATGATGCAGCTGGCACTTATGCTCTCACATCTATTTCTCATTTACAGTTTCCTCCCCGCTGGTGCAACTGAGGAGCCTACTTCCCAACTGGAAGAGGGGAGGGCCTCCCTAATATGAGAGCTGCCGGACCGAAATGCTTGAAAAACCCTCCCGAAATATGTAACCAGACTACAAAAGGTTGGATAATAACTGGGTTACATAATCTCTCTGCACTGACTTACAGCTCCCAAAATGTTTTATTAGATGGAAAGAGGCAATGTTTCATCAGGCAAATGGTCACTAAGACAAACAGCAGGGTATATATATGGACACCAAATTGATTTCATCATCCTGACATCACTACTGTACAATTCATGATAGGACTTCATTCTTAATACATTTTCAGTGCCTGAAAGACTCACAAAAACAGTCCCACGAAATATAGGCATCGTTATTATGGTGCACCATCTAAATGCTCGAGGGAAAAACAAGACAATCACATCGGTTTTTCTGGTTGGACAAAGTTATTCCTTTTTTCTTGGCAACAGTTCTCTTGTTAAATGTTAAAGTTAACCAGGACTTAATCCTCTCACCCTCCATGTGCATATTACAGCCATCGGGCAGCTTAATAGTCTTTTGACCCTTACACTCTTCAGTTTGTAAAGGATTTAATTTTCACACATTTCTTATTAATCACACGAGGAGCTGAAGTGGATATACTGTTGCATTTGGGGTTGAGAACAAGCTTTCAGGAAGCAGAGTGTCATCTCGTGTCATACAGTACCTGGAAAGGTAACACTGAGTCCTAACTGCATGGGACGTGACCGAGCAACAGCAACAAAATCAGCTTCAGTGTTCGCAGTGTGTCCTAACTGGCCTTGGGGGATGCAGAGTGGCACAGCGCACCATTTTGACCCTGATGGCCAATTTGTTTTTTCATTCCTGTTGGTTGCATTGAAAGAGCGGCATGGATGAGGAGCAGTTTATTCCTGAAGTGAAGTGTTGGAGTCATCCATACGGTACCGTCTCCTTTTGCTACAAAAACCTAAATTAGGTGCCAGCTGGCTGAAGGGAACTGACAGTTTCTGGTAAGAAAACACACCATCTCTACTTGCTGTTGGCTAGATTGGATGTCATTTCCAGTGGAAGGAACATCTAAAAATCACAGTGAAAAAACGTGTCTTTTCTGTTTGACAAGGACAAACGTTGAAAGATAAGCTATCAAACTAATGTGGTTGGTTTACATGACGTAACAGAATGCATATGTAACAGATTCAGAGATGATGGCCTTTTAATATTTCATCCTATTTATTTCCCATTTGGTGCAAAGACAAAAAGCCAGTTTATACTTTAGTTAATAAAATACATTTGTATCTTATATACTTATGTTTGGTACTGTCTCATATAGTAGGTAGAGCCTAAGTTCTAATGCAGTCCCTCTTTTGCATTTGATTCCTGGTTCATGCTGATAACTGAAAGCATCTCTGGTTGTTGGCTGTTAGTGTGTGAAAGTGAGCATCTCTGTGCATAAAGTAACCTTTAATGTTTATCTCATAAGTTCTTGGAAGGTTGTGTCGTTCTTGGCTTTGTGATGAAGGAGAGCACTCGTCTGGCCGATGTGACTCAACAAATATTGTGCTGAAACATAACTCTACGACTTTATGTGTTTTAATATCGCTTCCGCTGTTGAAACGCTGTGTGCTGCGAGGCCGGCCAGGCCTTTGCTTCCTGCTATTGACTGCTGGCCTGTTGTTTTTACCTGCTCAAACAATAACTTGGCACTGAGGCTTTGACCAGGAGACGTCAACATGTGCAGAAGCCTGCGTGTGATTAAGGGCCATTTAGTTTTGCTTTACATACATAATGCAAACTCATGATTGATTTCTATAAGGTGATGGTGAGTTCAAGCCTCTGAGCTGGCTGGAAAATCTAGATTAAGGAGATTAACGTGTAATGTTTCCTGTTTCCGACTACTGAGGTCTGCATGAGCGAGATGCTTTTCATCTCGTAGCTCCAGTTTCTAGCAGAGGAAAACTGGTTTTGCTAGGAACCTTAAGAATACTTAAGGTATCCTTGATAAATAGCAGCTACTATGCTCAGATGAGGGCTTGAAAATTGTTTCTGTTTTTTCATTCTTACTTTATCGACAGTGATATGTTTTGGTTTCTTTCTTGTGACAAATGTATTTATTGTAAGTCGCTTTGGACAGAAACGTCTGCTAAATGCCCTAAATGTAAGTGTAAATGTAAATGTAAATGTAAATGTAAATGAAACATACAGGTGTAAATGTGTATAATGTCTGCCTGAATGTGAAGCAGGTCCTTGCTGGAAAAGAGCAGCGCTCAGCAATCCTTTCCTGGATAAACACATTGATGGAGCTGGAAGGCTCAGCAGAAAATAAACCTCCATCAACACCGAACGCTTCTCCAAATCAGCAGCATCCATAAAAAGTTTGTTTGTTTATTGTTTATCCTCTGGGTCTGATGTGCTGACAAAACAGCAAGTGAATGCAGTTTTGTTCAGCCAATGAGTTGGAAGACCTGGATGTCTGACTTTCTCATCAGCACATAAATGCAGCATCATACTTATGGTACATAAAACAAACAAACAAAAACAGATCATAGTTGAAAGCCGACAGTCGGATCAGCACCAAGAGCTAATCAAGCAATCTGTCTGCTACAATTCAGCCAAATCCATTTATCATTAGCAGACTGAAACGCAGAAACTCATCCTGTGTGTACACAGTCAATGACTCAGTCATTTGGAGCAAAAAGAGATTTATATTGTTAAAATCAGACGAGACAAATGTGTTGCTCACACACAAAGTTTTTCTTTTTTATCACGTCACAGCTATAAACTGGGTTTTTTGTTTGGCAGACAAACATAGATATGTCCATCTCAAACAAAGAGACTGTTACTGCCCAGACGCCGGGGGTCTGTGTGGACATTAGATACACTGTGATATCTCAATGAATGTCATTTCTGGTACTTTTGGATGTCTGCCATTGTTGAAACTTCAAACCAAACCAGAGTAATTTCTTACTAAAGAATTGATATAATAAAGTTAGATACTTGGCATCCATGTATCCATACAATATTGATGCAGAGAAAATTGCAAATCTATACTTGAGCTATACTTTCGCCAGCCCCTACTTTTGATATAGTCTGTTTTATTACAGCTGTCGGACTGTTGGTTTTTCAAAGACTGTTAGTGAGACCAGCCTGTTCTCACTCCCAGTGTGTCAAATGCAGCAGCCTGGTCAGTTGCCCTACGCTTTAGTTACCCCTCTAGTGTCATTTCTTGAAGTGCTCCTTTAAGTTCATTAGTATAAACAGTGAGAAAGTACAAGTCAGGGGGTGGTTGGATGAACTTTTCTCCTGTAGACCAGGGTTTGTGTCTCATTTCTGAGTACAAGTGAAGACTGATTCGTTTTTAAGTTATGTTACGTAAGTTAGATAATGTAAAATGATGTAACGTGACGTGTGTTCCGTTACTTAGGCTACATAAGGCTCCAGACTCCTCAGGTCATCTGGGACAGGGTTACTCAGGATCAATACCAAGCATGGGGAATCAACTTTTAGTTTCTGTGCTCTCCACCTGTGGAACAAGCTCATTTAAATCAGAGCTTCAAACATTACGGTTTACTGTGGCTTTACTATAAGATGGATACGTAACTGACATATCTGTAACTCTTCATGTCGTGGAAGTTGTAAGTATGGAAGTTTTGAGACTGAACGTAGTTATTTTAACCCTTTTCCTCGACCTATACAAGTAGTTTTGGAGTGTAAACCTAACTAAACCGCGATTACACTCCAAAATTCATAACATGTGAACAGAAGTCTAACCGGAACTTTGCATATTACGTATCAGTGCTAACTTGACCACGGAGCCTTTCACATACAAATCTGACACTAGAGAGGTAGGTAGAGCGTCATCATTTGAAGCTGACCAAGCTGCGGTATTCGACGAGTTAGAAGTGAGAACGTGTTGGTCAGTAAATGCGCGCAATCAAACAAATGAGACCAAGTACTGCAAACAAATCAGTGCTGCAAAGTAAATATTGATTTGTTCATCATTTATAACTTTGACATGTTTAACTCATTTCATCAGGTCTGTAATGGAGAATAATCAGAATCTCTCCACCTCCTCTCTTGACTATCACACTGGCAGTATAAACAACAAACAACACTGTAAACTGTAGACTACAACAGTGACCTTTGCATCCAAAATTTGGCCTTCAGCCCATCAAATGTGGCTCTACATTAAGGTAAATTAACTTTGGGCCACTTCGCTACAGTCTGTAAGCATGAGAGTGAAGATCCAGAACATTGTGCCTGTACAGATTAGAGTTGTTAATCATGTTAGTAATTAATTTTTATTGTCACTCCTCTATGAGATCCATCTGCAGCCTGCCTCACATTTGTCTCCACAGTAACAACACTCAGTAGAGTAGGCAGCAGGCAGCAGAGTTACTGTGTGAGCTGCTGGCTTTAAGAATATATCACCTCTGAATAAATCAAACCACCGCTCTGTTTACTTTGGCTCGCCATCACATTCGTCTGTAGTGCTGCCATGTAATGCGGTAACACCTATGTAAAGTCGTGTGAAGAGTTCTGGGAGCCATATGTGGAATCTGCACAGCATCACGGCATCATTTAATAAAAGGTTTGACTTTTGCAAAATTAATTTTCAACAAATGTGATGAATGGCTTCATCGCCAAGTATCATTTCAGATAATAAACCATCGCATCTGTGTACTTGATTAGGCCGCTTTTGAATGCGATCCATGCTTTTGCACGCAACTTTGTCTCCAACAGGTGCTGCAGTGATGCATGCATACAGGCTGTTTTATGTATAATGTTTTTGTTATTGCATTACTGCACTATGAGGTCAGATGGGCAGGTTTCCGTGATTGGAAGGTTAAGGTTTATGGCGCGAGACCACAAAGAAAATCTAATATGACTTTTTATTACCGGGGATTTGGCGGTGGAACATAAAACCGTGGAGAAGGAGTTCAAAGATGGAGAAACAAGGTGAGCAAACACGAAAACAGACAACAATCACGTTTTTATGAATATTGTTTTCCATTAAATAGACCCTGTTTTCGTACTGTTTACAATACAAGACCCTACAATGAACATAGTGTTCCTACAGTAAATAAGCAAATAAATGATGCCTGAATGTGCTGGCGAGCGCTTTTTAAGCTATTTTTTTGCTAATTTAGTCAACTACAAATATACTGTATATAAATGAGTATGGTATATCTGTTTTAGACTGCTGTATATCAGAGATTTAAATGGCCTTCTGTTACCATTAAACCTCCACTTACAAAGATTGTGGTCATTACACCTCCATTAAACTAAAGCTATAATGTTAATGGTTTTTATCTTTTATCTTTCACTCACTTGCTTACTTTGAAATTTGCCCCAAGTTTATTGCCTGGGTCATCAGTCACAAAACACAGCAAAGTAAGAAGTTAATTCAGTAGTGAGGTGAAGGTCAAATGTCTCTAAAGTCCCAACAATCAGGTCAATCACAAGAAAATTGCATCCGCAAAGACATGGTGACCAGAAATGAACGCAAAGCAGGATATTCATTATATAACTATTGTATCAACTCATCTGTCAAGACTGCACATCTAATGAACCTTATGATATCAAATATTTACTACTGAGTTATTATACAATATTAAATACATTATAATAAGTTATCATAGGAGACGTTCTTAAACTGTTTGAGGAAGGTAATCAAAGCTGATGGACTTTAAAGGCAAATGGGCCCTATGTTTTAGTGTGTGAATGATTCATACTTCATACAAAAGTTTTGGAACCGTTCCAGCAGATCCAATGTAATCCTTTGGGGCAACTCCTACGTCACCTAAAAGTGCTTATTTCTGTCACTGACAGGCTGTAAGTGTTTGACAACATTATGGAAATGATTCCTATAGAAGTAAACCTCTTTGTTCAATCATAAGATCCAAGTCTTGTTGAAGTCTTGCTCTGAAATCTCACGAGGTGAGCTGTTGCAGTTTTTGCCTGATCTAGACTACTGAAATCAGTTAAATATTCAGCCATGACTTTGGAAAAAACTCCTGGCAGTTGCTCAAGATAAACTCCAAACTTCTCTCTCCAACTCTGACTCACGTTTCCACTGTCATCTTCCTGCAACAACTCACCTCTCACAAGATTTCAGAGCGATACGTCTTCTTGAGCGAGACTTGTGTTTCTGGTTGAAAAAGGAATCTTTTGTCTATTTCTAGAGGAATCTTTTCCTTAATGTTGTCTGACACAACCAATAACAACCTCAGCCTATCGAAAACAAGCACTTTTAGTAGATTGCATTGGATTACATTGCAGCTGAGTTTACCTATAGGACCGAATCCAAAACTTTTGTAAGTAAGAAACATTTACACACCAGAATATGTAAGCATCAGGCCCAGATTTAAAACTACAGGAATTCCCCTTTAACACCAGTGACTGGGGTTCAAGTCCTGCATCTTGTATATTTTTAGATTAAGGCTACTGAAACACTTGATTATGGTTAGAGAAAGATTGTGGTTTTGGTTAAATGTTCTATTTTGGATTTTTTCTGTATTTAAGCAAGGCGACAATCTTTCCAAAACCGTAAGGGCTTAGAGTTGCATAAACATAACCCTAATGGGGTTATTCTTATTGTCAAATAGTCTGTTGATTATTTTCTCGATTAAAGCTCTTATTTGTAATAATGATTTTTGAGTCTCATTTCCAACTTGTCAAATACTGATGCTTTGGGATTGTAGGTCGGGTCAGCCCCCTTTGGAATGCATCAGTATTTGATGAGTTGGGAATGAGACTCAAACTCAACTATCTTACAAACAGGATCTTTAACTGATCAGTTGTTTGGTCTATAAAATGTCAGAAAACAGTGAAAATTGCTGATCAGTGCTTCAAAGAGTTGACTGACATAGAGGAGAAAAGAAACCAGAAAATATAACACATTTAAGAAGCTGGAATCAGAGAATTTTGACTTTTCTCTTCTTTTCTTTTTCTTAAAAAAATCCAGAAAAAAATGTTGGCCATTAATTAAATAGTTAATCGATTGATCATTGGAGCTTTTAAACTACATGCAGTAAAAGTTTCATGTATGTTTAGTGGGACTGTTCTGCATTGGCAGTCATCAGCTGGCAGATACTTTTATATGAATACAGATCATCCTGGCTGTGTTGCTGTGTGTTTCCTACAGAAGGTAATTGCTGATTCAGATTAGTTGTTTGAGGAGTCTGTTAAGGTGAGTAAAACGATTAAAACTGAGTAAACTGGGATTAAGTGGGATTGGTATTCAATGCATTTCTAATTATTATTGGTCCTCATGACTTTGCATGTGATTATGTTGCATCTGCTATTTGTACAAAGAGATAAATAGAGTATCAATCAGTCACAGCTGTTTGTCCCTGAACTGTTCTGTACTGCATCCAAAGCAGACTGAGGCTGAGGCCAGCTGCTGCTGCTAAGTGATAAATGTGCAGGTACCCTCAGTGGAAGCAGCAGGAGGCTGGGAGGTAGTAATTACCTGGAGTGAACAACAATATACACTGGCGCTGGTTCACACTCTGTAAAATATCCTAATATTTACTCTCTTATTTCTTTTGGAAATTATGACCCTCATCTTTCTGCCTGAAACTGTTGACCTCCCGAGAGAGGCCATGTTATTCCGCAGCGACTGCATCTCTAACTTTGATTTCAAATATCACCTCTGCGCGACCCTGACCTTTGACCCCGGGTAGTAAATTCCCTGTTCGCTCAGGTACCTCGGCGCCACGCTCCCGTGGGACCCGAGCAGCGCCTTTAATTGCTTATCCTCGTCTCTGCGCAGACATTTGTGGCATGCAATTGGTGCGTCGTATAAATTTGAGGGCCTGACGTCGGGCTTGGAGGAGGACCAGTGCCAAGGAATATAAGTGAGTCTCTGTGGCCTCCTTGTATGTCTTGGACAAGAATACAGTCATGAAGAATAGAAGTAGTTCAGTGGTTCAGGGCTCTGCGAACTAGGCCAGTCTGAATATGAATATTTTGGGGCTAACTCTACTATAAAACAACTTCTAGACATTCGAAGGAGCACACATGCCTCTGTGACAGGTTTTTGATGGATCACTATCTCTGCTTTCACTTTGAGGCAACAACTTAAAGGCAACTTATAATACCATTAATTTAGGTCAACCACTCAAACTTCATTACAGACATCAGCACAGGCAGTAGCTGCATGAAATCTGCCAGCTTTTAATACAGTTTTAAACTCTGTAGTTCATATTTCACATGCCAAGTAACTGAGCCGACACTGCTTGTGATTAGCAGCTAATTTCCATCTGCAAACAAATAAATGCAGAGTCAGGATCTCAGCTTCCTCCTTGTCCAACTCGGAACTGCATGTCCTTGATAGTCCTGGTCCAAGCCCCAGACCGCACGCTCTTATCCTGGGAGTCCTGTTTTTTGGGGAGCTGTCCAATCAGGGCAGCAGCTCTGGGGTCCTTCAATAGACACGGCAAAGCCAAGGCCCTGTCAGGAACCTTGCTCGCCATCGCCATCCATTCCCTCCTGTTCTGCATCTCTGTCGCCAAACCCCTGGAGCCGACCTTCGCAGCCAGGCTGTCCCGTAAAAATAAAGACTACAAGTGGAAAACAAGAGCAGTGAAATGGCGACAACTCCGTGTTTTTAATGTCCCTTCTCCTCCTCTCTTTTTCTCACAGACGGGGAGGCTTAGAGACTTCACATTTTCAGCCCTGGATGAGACACTTTTTCAGGTTTTCACGGTTGTTCGTGCAGCAGCTCGAGGCTGTCTTTTTCCACATTCAGCAGAGGTTTGGTTCCATTTTGGAAGGGCCAATGGTGCTCCTTTTGCAGGCATATTATCCTAATCGCTGCCAATGTGCCACAGGCTGAGAGGGCAGCATGATGATTTATACCCGGATTAAGTGATTTAAAAGTTCTTCATAATATTTTACTGCTCTGCTTCTCCTATAGGATATAAATACACATATGGGAGGAGACGAAATGAGCTGAAGGCACAGCTTGCTGTTTCTACGGCGGGATATGCATCATTTATTTGTATTTAAGGTGAGCGATTATGAGAAATGGATGAAGTGGTATCAAATTGAATGATTTAGGATAAGGTAATTCAGAAATTGCAGATATGGGAATTGCTCTTTCCAGGGTTTTCAAGGTAGTTTCAGAGGGCGAGATGTTTCTTGGCTCCTGGTTGAAGCAATGAAAAGTGGCAGGCAGGAGGGTGAGGGAGGTTGGGGGTCTGGATCTGCTAAGCTGACATTGATGAAGTCTTTCAAGAAGTCATAACCACGCATGGAAAGTCCTGCCCACTCTAGCATGCTACCGCACACACACACACACACACACACACACACACACACACACACACACACACACACACACACACACACACACACCCACCCACGCAAACACACTCGGAGCTCCTGCTGTTAGTTTTGGGTTATTTTTAGTTGGTGGCTGCAATTCACATTTCCTCACATCTGCGTCTGTGCCCGTGTTGTTCTTTAAGATGCTGTGAAATGATACATCACTCCCGCGAGGCAATGACGCGCAGAGCTGTTGCCAGAGACTTAACACCAGAAGTTCCCGCCGATAAAGTCATAAAACTCAGAAAGCTATTTGTGATTATTTGGAAACTTTATCGTGATGCTGCTGCTGCTGCTGTTGCTGCTGCTGCTGCTGCACTGAGTGGCTGCAGCTCCTCTGTAGATACAACATCCAGCAGAAAGCTCTCAATCACTGCAGGCCTTGATCCCATTATGGTGTGGAGGCAAAAATAAATCAGATCACATGTGCAACAACATCATTTAAGCATCAAGATACAACTTCATTACGGCCAAGGACATCAAAAAGCCAAATCTTGACACAGGCTTACACAAAATCCAATATGCAGTGTTTACAGGGACTCACTCATTTGGACACACGAGGCTTCAGCAATCTTCATTTCTGTGGTCAGAGACTATAGTGGAAATGTTTGTATGAATTCAGACCAAACATGTCAGCCTCACTGAATCTACAGACTGGTTATATGTTGATGCTGTAGGAGTGTAAAAAACAGCGGGTAAAGGATGAGGAATTCATGTTGATGTTTCACTTTTTAACTAGAGCGTACATTATCTTCAGTTTGTATTGTACTGTGTGTTCATTGTTGTGTTCTTGACTTGATTTTAATAACCTTGCTTTGCTGGACCGTCATTTACTGGTTATCAGTGTTGGGCAATTTACTTCCAAAATGTAATGCAATACATAACTAGTTACATTTTAATTTGAAAGTAACTAGTTACTTTACAATTTGAATGTCTGTGTAGAGTAATGTCATACTGATTGCACTAGTTTTGTGTAACTTTAACCAAGATAACCGCTGACGTACGACAAAGCATCATAAAATAGAAGACAGTAATATTGTTTCATCGCTAACGGCTAATCAAAGCACAGAAGCTCAAGTTTATTGCAGTTCATTATAAATCCAGAGGGGGCGATATCGTGTAGCTTAATGAAGGCCATCCTCCGAAGCGCAGATCGATAAGAATTGCCTGCGTATATTACTATAGTGTGATGATGATATAGAACTAGTAAATAGCCCAGACATTTTTAGATAAACAAATAGCCTTGGACACAGGAATGGGCAGGCAGAAAAAGGATCAAAGTCTGATAAGTTATGAAAGCTTCCCTTCTACTAGTAGTTCCCTCAGTTTGTCCTTTTCTAGAAGTATTGGGAGTATACTCATTTTAAAAATGTAGTCTTTTCAGCATTTTGCCGATATTTTGTCTGGTGTTGCACTGCTGGAAGTGACGTAGTGTGGATAAATTCTTTTTAAAAAAACTACCAATCCTCTTAGAAACACTTTATATTTCTCAGTTACTGCCTAAAGTAATATATTACTGTAACATGTTGCCCCCAACACTCTGCTTTTGTTTATCTTCAATTTGCATTTCATTTGTCATCTAGAGTAATACTTTCTTACTCTTTTACTAGTAACTGCAACTGAGTTGCTAGAATAAATGTTGGCAATGTAGGCTACGTTCCTGCAAACCACTGACCATTGAAACTTTACATGTCGTTATATTGCAACTTTACATTGAATTTTATTTTTGTGACAACACTGTGCTTGTGCTCTGGTTAGGGTTGGGCACAAAAATCACTTAGGGTAAGGAAAAGATCATGTTCTGGCTTAAAACATCTTGTTCTGTCATTACAAACATGGCTAGAAATTGTATCGATGTCTTGTTTAAAATATCCAGTGGTTTCATGCTTTAAAAATATTATATATAATATATATACTGTCTCCAACAGTGGTCTCTGGTCTGGCACCCATCTTCCCAAGCTGTCACGGCACCACCATCTCCTCCATCCACTGACATGAAAGTCAGGTCATATACATGTAATGTGATTATGACACATATTGAAGAAATATTGAACCAAAAGTTCCATTTAGTTTAAGTTTACATATTATAATGACAGGTCTCTGTAGTAGTTCTGGTGACTAGACTTCAGTCACTTCAGTGCTGTGTTTTTATTTACTTTTATTCTTGTATATTTGTATATTATCTGTATATCTATCTATCCATCCATCCATATATCTGTATCTATTAGTGTATGTTGGAGCCTTTGCCAGGTTGGCACCAGGCTGACACTAGATGGCAGCAGCACACACTGGGATCTTCTCCTTCAGCTGCATGAAAACTGGCCTCTAACACTAAATAGGTGTTTGCAGAAAGAAAGTAAAAAGCCATAAAACTTGCACTTCATTTCTATTTGAGAGCAAAGAAGGAAAAATTCTACAGCTTGGCCACTGGGGTGTGAGAAACCGGTCTGACATTGTCACCTGTTGGCCAGACCTGCCCGTCATTGCCTGGACTGTTTTTACTGAAAGCATTTGAGTCACATCCTGGACAGAAACAAAAGGAGTGAGCTCGAGGAATCCAGTCAAAGGAAGGAAGGAAAGAGAGGAGGTGGAGGAGGAAAAAGTCGCAGGAACAGGGCTTCGCTTCCATCTTTTACACACTGGAGCGATGTTTGGAGTAGAAACACCCAGGAGAGATAAGGTGGGACGTCACGTCTGGCTTTCATCATGACTCGGCCTCCTGTGTGACGCTGCCGAGGCTAAGAATCACTCCAATCCTGCTAAACTCCCTGTTTAAACAACACTGCAGGAATCTGAGGTCACTCTCCGAAAGCATTGCAGAAAATTTACCGTGCTGCACACTTTAAAGACGCCTTAATAAATCTAAACTAATAAACTAATGCATGCAGGCAGTGATTCTATTAAAATAAGCTTGTTTACCACAACACTGAGAGAGTAAAAGAAAACACATTCTAATGTAAAATGAGAGCTTTTGCAGTTTTTCTCAATAGACGGAGAGTCACACATGTTTGTTTACCTCGAGGGGAGGCCGGAGATTTATATCCGAATCTTTAAGCTGATTCCCCGGAGGCACAATTCATCCTGACCACTTTTTATGGCTTTCAATAAAACACGCTTTAAAAGATGTTCCTTCCCTTTGTCTGCAGCTCTGATTGGATCACCAGAGCTCCTCAGACCGAGGGCCTTGGCCTGGTTTCTCCTTCAAATATGATCACGTCCCTCTCAGTGTTCCTCCCTCCACTTCACCCTGCGACTGAATTTGTTTTCTTAAATAACCACTTAATTCAAATTCCCATAATTTTTTGTGAGGCCATATAAATAACATGCCCGAGTTAACCCACAAATAAGATATCTGTCAGTCTGCCAATGAAGCCCTCGCGGCGGCCGAGGGTCGTCATGCTGTGAAGTGAAAGATCTTTTACTGCTGCGTCATGGTCGTGGCACCAAATGCGCTCTAATTTATGGTTGCACATCCTAAAGTGGCCCTCCCTCGTTCTGTTGTGTTTTTTAACTGAAGTAAACTGAGAAGCAGGCGCTTCGCTCCTCACGAGGCCCGGCCATATTTCAGGTTGTAGTTGACCTTTGAACCCTGAGAGCGGGTCAGACCTCGTAGATTAAGCTGAATATTTGAGGCGAGTGCCACATGGGCTGTGAGGAGCGACTGTTGAAGGGTTAGTCCATTAATCACAGCTTCAGCTTTGACAGAACTGACCTCCAGAGTCACATTTCCAGCCTGCTGAATCAAAGTTGGTAAACGTCACATAAAGACAAATGGTTCGGATGACAAGAGGGACTAAATCTGTACGTAAATGTGTCCCGTTTGTTCAAATGAAACTTTAATGACTTTGGGCCTTTAATGAAATTAAACTCAGGTAGTTATCTGACAGGTTGAAATACATTTACATTGAATGTGTCCGTCCAGAAGGTCACTTGTTTTGTCCTTGTCAAACCCTGTCAAAGTTTTTTTATGACATTAACACTCTATTTGTTCCATTGGTGATACTTAAAGAAAAGAAAATCCCAACTTTACTAATTTTAATGTACATTTTTTTTAATGATTGATCAATTGTTCAGACTTTAAAATTGTAAAACAAAAAAAATAAATAATACTAAAAAAAAACAAAACAAAAAAACAAACAAACTTTGTCCCCAGTAGTTCAAGGTGACCAACCAACAATCTAAAACCTAAAGATTATTGCTTTACAATAACATAAAACAGAAATGCAGCAAATCCTCACATTGGAGAAGCTTGAACCAGAGAGAATAAAATGTATGTTAATCCACAAACAAAAGGTGATTCATTTTAAGCACTAATAGTTTTGCTCACTTTTCCAGCCCTGCATCTCCACACATTCATACAGACTCACACTGGGAGCTGCCCAGTAACACTGCATGTCTGAAACTGTTGGTCACTGAGCAGCCAAACTGGAACAGCTAGATTATAAACGCCTTGCTCAGTCTCTGCAATTGATATTAAAATCTCACAGATTTGTCGAGCACCCAAGCCTTCTGTAACAGCCCGTTGTTACTCCCAACGTGTTAAATACAGCAGCCTGGTCAGTGGCCTGAGTGAGAAAAAGTCCAAGCCAGGAGGTGGTTGGATGGATCATACATACTGTATGACTCTCCTCCAGGTCAACAGGGTTTGAGTCCTGTGTGCAAAGTGTCAGGGTTGATTTGTTTTTAACTTACTTTATGTAAGAACGGTAAGTTATATAATTAACCTAATGTGAGTTACAGGAGTGGCATGACGAACTTACATAACCCTTACCCTAACCTAACAGTTATTTTAATCCAAAGTATGATCTTTTCCTAATCCTAACCGAGTAGTTTGGTGCCTAAACCTAACCAAACCCAACTGTTTCACAATGTTAATAACAGTCTAAAAGTCATAATAGGTCAGGGTGTGCAGACAGTTTGTCAGCGCAGTCACCAGGATAAAATGTTAGCAGTTAACGGTCCTGCACATTACAGATATATCCAAGGTTGACATGTGTACCAAACGTGGCACGTCACGTTCAAGTTAAATCCTTATTAGCTGGATCAGGCCATGGAGGTGATGGAGGTGGAGTTGTTACAGCCAACAAGGCTGCCATACGGCTGACCAAAGCTCGAGTCACACTAGTTCAAATTTTTAAAGAGACCTGCGGATAATCTTTTTTCTGTTGATCAAAAACGGCTCTTTTTCATGGGAAGTCAGATGTTTTTCTAACCCTTACCAATTGTTTTTGTTGTATCTAAACCTCACCAGAGCATAAGCACAGGCCTGTGACAAGAGAGAAATAGAAAATTCAACCTGAACAGACATAAAGTTGCAACATAAAGATTTGGAGCTGTAACCGAGCGTTCCATATTTATTATTATTCACTTGACCGCGGAGCCTTGCATGTGCAAGAGTGACACTAGAGGGGTAAGTAGAGTAGGGCCAATGACCAGGCTGCCGTATTTGACAAGTTGGGAGTGAGAACATATGTTGACTGTAAATATTTAGTGATTTTTTTCCACACATTTTCTCCCATAAATCCTCTACACTCCGACCTCTCTCCCCAGATTGTTAGGAACTACATGATTGTGTTTACAATTCAGTACAATGCAGTACTTTCTAGTTAGGCAGCATCTGTCTGCTCACCAATGATTTAAATCACTTTTCAGACCTCTAAACTACATCTGGTTGAACTGCCTCCTCCAAATCAATGTCAGCTACACCTGCTGGAGTGATTTCATATCAATTACTGGACCGATACATTACAGGAAAGCTTCTGTTCAGGTGCTAACGTTCACTGCAGACACATGTACAACACAAACACACATACTCGGACACACATACAGACACCTGTCTAGCCATCACTATTCCAACACTTCCAGCTGCACAGCTGCTCAGAGTCTCAGTGTCGGCTTCAAGGCTGGCTTTAGTTTCGACTATTGTCAGAATATCAAGTGAATAATGCAGTGTGGACGGGTCGGTGCGGTGAGGTCAGCTTTTCAAAGCCAGCACTTGACAGGATTTTATCCTCTGCCATGTAAATGTGACACCTGTTTAATCTAACATTCACAACTCTCAGATCCTACATAATCTCTGTGCAGTGAAGGCAGCACCGTATCCTAACAACTACCAGACCAGACATTCTCCCTCTCTCTTCTTCTGCTTCATCTTTGTTTGTAAAAGTCTTGTAGAGCCAACAAATTACAGTGTTTGTATGTTCTGCTTTGTAAGCAATGACACTGCATTTTATTGTGTTTTGAAACCATTTCCAAGTGACGCTACACCTAAAATCTGTCCTTTATAAAGTATAAAGCAGTCACCCCCTGTGGAGTCAAAGAGTGGTTGAGAGAAGATTAAAGACTTCTCCATGATGACCTGTGTCTGTGGTCGGCTTGAATTCATGTCAACAAGATAAAAGTTACAAGTCAGACAGCATGTTATGGTGGAGATTTGCTGCATTGCCTCCACTAATTTAAGAAGAAATTACTGCACTTCATGAAATATAATATCGGGATAAAGGACAGAGTTTCTACATGAGGTTGCTACAAAGGTAGGATATTTCATGAGTGAGACAATTAAACTGTCATCTACTGACTAAATTATCATGAGATGAGACGTCTACGGTTTTGGCTGATTTCAGCTCAGCAGGGGAAAATGTTGGATTGACCGCACTGTTTGTTTGGTTTGTTGTATTTGATCAGAGCAGCACATTGCAATGTTGGGAAAAGAGAAAAGTGGTTCAGTCAGGTGGGAAAAGCCCCAGGAAGAGCGCTGCCTTTTGAAGTCAAGTTAACATTGTGGCCAAACCGCGTAATTACAACGTCACGTGATGTAAACTGGCCCAGAAAGCTCACATGGTGAAAGAGAAACTGTGAAATGGTGGGATCTTTTTGAGCGTCACAACCCCTGCAGAATGATCGTTTCATGAATTTGATCCATTGGATCTGATAATATTTGGAAAGTCTAGAAGAGCAGCCAGATAAACTTATTTTATCCCTGTTCAGATCAGCGGAGAGCTAAGCTTGGCTGAACCGAAAGAAGTCCCTGGTACACACAATGCAGAAGCTATGCGAAACATCGAACTTTTTCGTTGGTACCGGCGTGGCCGCTTCAAAAGCGCCTTGGTAAAGGGTGTTTTGGGCAAAGTAGTGAGTGGAGTGAGGCTTCATGCACAACAGGCCGTCATATGTAATTAACAGAAAAAGTAGTGTGACTCCACGACTTGTGCTGAAAAGTTGAAAGTATTTCAGCTTCTGAAAACCCCTTAAAAAAACATGACGGAAGAGGTGAACGCTTGCCAAGTGCCGCACCACAGGAATACAATGGCTTTACTGGTGACAGATCAATAGCAATATGTCTTCATGCGATCAGCCGGCACCCTATTCTTTCCAGTACAAAGTTGCTCACTGTATGTGTCAGACATGTGTTGTTGGGCCTTTTGACTATGCTTGGTAGAGTGACTTCCTGTTCCATGCACACTTGATCGACTTAAAAAAACATAATGACAGGCCCTTCCAGACTTTTCAAATGGACCTTGGTCCAAATGGATCAAATTCTAATAATGTACTGTAAAGAGTCATTTCAGGGTGTTTGTCGCTCACAGAAAAATGGACTCACTGATTGATAGGCGTCTTTTTGTAATGTTTGTTCATGGGGGAATGTTTTGGGTCATCGTGCAGCAAGTGGTCCTGCAATACCAAGTGTACCAAGTGTGGTAATTACTTACCGCTCCTTGGGGCTTGGATTTACCTTATAGAGCCTCTGTTGACTTGAACATTCAGGTAGTGTCCATGCAGACAGGCTGATTAGTGTGAGTTAATGCAACATACGAGTTCAATAAATACGCACATGTTCTGCCACTACTGCAGAATAATCCACCAGCACCACCTGTCTGCAGCTACAGTTTCACGGAAATATGACTGAGTATGCTGCCTGCAGTGGAACTTGTAAATGAGTGGAACATACTGAGCATTGGAACCAAAGTTAGAATAAGTTTTGTTTTCTGCAGATTGTTGGTGTACATTACTAATAACCTATAAATCATTATAATCAATGTCAATACCTAACACACAGAGACACAGGAGTCAGTCATTAATTTCTCTATTGTACAGATCATGTTCTCTTTGCTCAATGTGTATTGTAATTGTGATATTTGCCTGCCAGAAATGGAAAAACCAGATGAAGTTTCATTGTTAATGAAAGTATCATCAGGGATCTGTGGCTGTTTCAGAGCATCCCGGTTGATTTGTTGGCTCGCTTACGGGCTCCAGAATAAATTTATTCCCTTTATCTCCACGAATGCCAAGAGTCGTGGGGTTCCACAAGGCGGCCCGAGCGCTGCAGCATGTATTTATGCATTTTGGAAGACTCTGCAGCCATGAGACGATCCATCATGAGAGTTTTATCTGCAGACAGAAGAGTTTGAGGTAAAACTGGTTTAATAACAAGAAAAGAGTCTCATCCCTCCTGTTGGCTGTACACATGATGCCACAGTAGGCCCGAGTTTGGAAAAAAGACAAAATCTTGATAATGTGGTTTGGAGCGTTTGACACTGAGTCTATGCAAAAACAATCAGAGTCATTAGTGGGAGATAGTCAAACCCATCGAGCTGCCCTCCAAACAGGCCTTGAGAACCTCCTCACTGAGTTTTTCCTCTCAGACTCTGGCACATCACAGGCAGAGAGGAAGCATTTGCTCATTTGAAAGGATGCTGTAATGTTAATCAGATGTGGTTCACATGATATGCACAAATAAAACCCTAAGTGTTTTGTTTTACCCCGCTTGCAGTATCTGGGTGGGGGTATCAACATGCTGTAAACAGAACAAACCGAGAGCCAGAAAGTGCAGATAATCACAGGAAATTGTTTGAGAGTCAATTTACTTGTAACTGACTGCATATTCAGACTGAACGGCTATTTTGTTACCACCATTATTCTGTCTGACATCACTGTCTCAATAACTGTGGAAGATCTGATTTAGCTCTAATGTAACAGTCTTCTCTGGAGTCATTTTTAAGTCAGCACTAGTTCTGCATTAGCTAGTATAGCAGAGTTAGCCAAGTAAGCATACAGTTTTCATAAGTTAGGTGAGATAACAGAGAACAGTAGTCGGTATTGAGAACAGCCTATATGTTTATACAGAGACTTTTTGTTGCCTTGAGCAATGATAATGCACAAAATGGTCTTCCAATATAACATCTACAAAAATGATGAGTAAAAGACACAGACACACCAAACCCACTGTTCTTCTGTATGAAGGAATCTCTGCTACAAGATAAAAATAAAAACAACACAAAGTGTGTTAAATTGATTCAAGACAAATGATCGGTGCTGTGCCTGCTCAATCTAGCTAGCACTTGAGCATTTCCTCAGGCAAGAGGCTAACGGGCTGGTAATGCTAGCTGGCTAATGGTGTGTTCCATTTAAACCCAATCGCCAGAAAAAATGTAAGCCAAGTACGTTTCCACAAAACCACAGATAAGTTAAACCTGAATGTTTCTTTAAATTGCAATTTTCCATTTGTTTAGGTTGATTTTTTTGTTATTCTTTTGTTAAAACTCTGTGCTTATTCTCTGCTTAGATTTAGGAACAAAAACCACTTAGGGTTAGGAAAACATCATTGTTTGGTTTAAAATACCTGTTTTGGTCACCAGGATCAAGGATGGAGATGATCCAACTTCCTGTGAAAAATAGCCGGTTTTTGCCACAAAAATGTTACATAAAAACGTAATATGGACGTTACTGTGATCTGCAGAAATGATATTTGCTAACATTATATCCTGGTGACTGGGCTGTCCACACCTGACTTGACAGCTTTCCAGTGCTACAAGTCAGAAAACCAGTTCTAGTCAGGTTAGCCGTTCCTAGCTGTGGTTAGCACTAGACCTACCAGTTGACAACAATCCATTACATGACATTTTTCGTGTACAAACACCAAAATAACATGTCCACAGATAGAACTTGGGCAGTACTGTGTGTGAGACGGATTTGATGAGACACAAAGAAGACTGAAGTGCTAATTAACAGTATAGTCAGCTTTCACAGCTGTTGATACATGGAGCAGCCACACTGGTTTGAGGTCTGGGCTGGTGAGTTGTGTCCGAATTGAAATATCGGACAGGGAACTCAGAAATTTTGACTTCTCAGTTCAAATGGAATGCATCATAACATTTTCTTAATAGCTACTGTATCTAGTTAACTAGCTAGCTTATGAGCTACCTTATTAGCCATCATAACTCCTTATTAAAAATCCAACAATAACATGAAAGGAGCTGTATATCCAACACAGTTTGTTTGTATTGATTTTCACTTGTTTGCAAGGTGCTACAAATAATTTATACAATATCTAGCCTAACATCTTTAACATATATTGTGACAGCAAGAAATGTGTATGTCTCTCTGAGGAGTGTGAACATGGTGATTTCTCACAAGGAACAAGCTTTTAACCATAGATTCAATGTTATCACTTTAGGAAAAATAGGCAGGTTGGGAAAAGAGGAATGTTATGGTACAACATGTTAGCTACTGTTGCTAGCTAGCACCTTTTAGCAAGCCATTACAGCCATGCTGCCTTTTTTAGCCTGTGTCTGCTATCTCTGCTAAAATGTGACACATCTACTCTAAAGAATGAGATAATTTGTAATTTGCATTGACTATTCAATCGCTCCAGAGTTTAATGTATAGGAAATGTCAATGTATCGACCACCCAGGAGGCTCTGACTGGCTTGTTTTTGTCTCCAGTTAAGGAAACAACAATATTGTAACGTGTTTCCCATTTTCTTCAGTGCAATTGAATCACAAATTGATTCTTTCATTATTGGCCAATGTTTGATGTGGGCTGCTTCCGTGTAACAAACGCTCTCATTAAAGTCATTTCCCACAGATTTAATGTGAGACTGAGATTAAATTAAAGAATGAAAAGGTCAAACCCAAAGAGTGAAAAGGTAAAAGATGCAGAGATGATTGATAGATGCAAGTGCAGTGATCAGGTTCAATACAAGCAGAATGAAAACAGTCAAGATATTTTATGCAAACAAACATATCCAACATTCGGACTTCAGGAGCCCAAAATATCACAAAAATTAATGACAGCAATAACCAAGGAACAGATGTACTACTGAAGATTATCGTTATTTCAGAAATAAGGTAATTAGCGTTCCCCTCGGGGTTATCTGATCTAATTTTGTATTAACTGTTTATAATATCATCAAAAGCAGCTGCTAGGCCAACGCAACTCTTTTAATAAGTATTTCATTCCTGCTTTGCTCTTTCTTCTCTCCTCCCAGAGTAATGCAGCAGGAGCCCTGATTAGAAACGGATGCTTCCCGACTGTTTTTTCTCCTTTCTCCAAGTTGAGGTCAGCAGAAAACAAAAAACGTAACACGAAGGATTTCAGACTTGATTAGCGTTCACTGAGAGGCTGGATCGATGCTTGCGTTGGCTAATTGAATGCACCGCTGGTTTGTTGTTAATGCCAAGAGAGTTGTGTTTGTTGCCACGCAAATCTCTGCAACTTTTACGCCACGTGTGCTCGCTTTGACTCAAGCTGCAGTTTGGGCCATGGGAAAATATGGTTCCCCAGAGCCAGTTGAGCTCTGCAGCTCTATGTGTCATGGTGGTTTTAGGGGAAGGAATGTGTGATGTGTATTACATGCAAATATTCCTCTGCATTGACAGACAGTTTTCAGACTCAGAAAGCTTCTCTCTAATCATCCTGCTCAGATTAAATGCTTCTTTATAGTTACTGTAACTTCTTAAAAATGGTTATATTTATTACTGTGATTAAACAGTAGCTGTATTTGTACCCTAAATGGAGTTTTATGGGATTTACTGGCAACACAAAATAACTTTTAAAAGATCCCCCCCCCCAGGATTTAAGTACCAGACTCTCTTCTGGTCCTTAATGATATCTTAAATGCATGAGTCCAAGTGGTGAGGCGACATCACATTACCAACAAAGCAACACGATAATAAAATAGTTATAAAAATCTTGACAAATGAACAATAACAGCATACTTCCAAGTTTCACATAAGCCATCATTTAACTTCTTTTTAAAGCCAAGCGTGCATGAGTTCTCCCAACACGAAGATCATTTCTGAGACAGATAGAAGTGGTGCTGGTACTATCTGGAGGGCACTTCACAAACTGCTTCTTCTTCTTCTTCTCTGGATGATTCATAATGGCTCTAAATAAAATTAATTATCAGGAGGCACTACGAGACACTTACCTTCATGTTCTCACCTGTCTGCTCTTTTCTGTCGGTGCCTGAAGTGCTTCTTTTCTATGATACACCAAAAGTAGTGAGAAGAGACTGTTACGGTTTCACCAGAATACTGAGTTGGACCCAGAAGCAGACACTGACTCAGGGTTGCAAAAATAACAATACAAGTTTATTGGCTCAAAAAAGGGAAACAAAAGGCGAGCACGTGAGAGCCACTTCACGAACTGAGGGATATCCTGATCCCGAACAAAACACAACGGCAGGCGTGGAAGCCGGCAGGCGAAAAGTGGACAGGCAGGCAGGCAGGCAGTCACCGGGAAACACACCCCCGGATCTGGAGACAGGCAAAAATACAAAAAGGGTTAGCTTACAAGCTGGTTGACACGAGAGGCGATACACACAGGAGTGGCCGAGACAGAAGTGATACCGCGTATGAAGACTGATACTCTGGCGAGGATAGGAGGGAAGCCGGGGTTCTTATACAGCCAGGTAATGAAGATGATGAGGAACACCTGGTGCTGCCTGCCGGTGAAGCCGCGCCCCTGCCATACAACCACACACACTAAACAGACCCTGCGAAAAAGGCTTAAAGGGTGACAGGAAAAAACAGATCACACCATGACAGAGACAGTGGCATCAGGAGAACCGGGGGAATCAGTTTTTAATATTATCTACTACATTGATTTGAATTCCTATTAGCCAACATGTGCTCTTGGGTTCAAAGCCAACACAACCCTGACTGACTTGTTTGGTTTTCCTACTATGACATAAAATTTGAATGAATGAACCCTCATGATCATGTCACGTAACTATGGTCATTGTCCTGTTCTCATGTGTGGACTTGCCAACTTGTAGATTAACCAATTTATAGTAAAGTTTGTATAGTATAGCGACGCTTAGATGCGACTATGATCACAGCTTAACATTCACTCTTTACGTCTGGCAATTGCATTTATGCTTCAAAAATCCAAAAAGTGGCGTTCATCTGTGTAGATTATCTTGCTGAACAAAACGTATGTAAGTATCATAAATGTGTGTTTGCCACAGAGTTTATTTGAATGCAATAATCCAAAATCCAGAGAGAGAACCAGGGGGATGCTAACCTTTGGGTTAGCCTCAGAAAATATGTCATCTCTGCAGCACTCTATAGTAGCTGTGATGGAGAGAATAGCTGAGTGCAATACAAGGCAATACTTGAACATTAACTTTGGAACCAACCAGCATCAGATCAAAAGTTGACATTAGCAACCACCAATGTGGTGTTCATCTTGCTATCAAAATAAAGCAACTAGCTGCTCTTCAATGTACGCTATGCACTTTCAGATACTTCCTTAAATCTGATGTGCTGGACACTTTTAAGCTGTTACCTACCTACGCTTTTAGAGTCAGTTTGTCATCACATCATAAAATACATACACAAATACAGGGCACGTTAAAAACCCATGCACATAGTTTCATCTTAATTTCACTCAAATTATTTGGGAGCATCTGTCAGAGTTATGATACATAATCTGCACTGTCAATACGTAGGCCTATATAGAGTGAGTGCTAAAGTGGGTGTGATTGATAATGAAAGACATGAAAGATTGAATTGAGTGTGACGGTGGATAAGTGAGTGAGCCAGTGAGTTTTTTTTAAATTTTGTAGTCAGCTTTTAACTTCACAGTCAATTCCTCTGTGTATTAGACCAACAAGTAATGTGAGCAGCGTAGCCTGCAGATGACCTACACACACATACACACAGCAAGGCCTATCAAAAGTCGGGCTGCGGGGCCTCATCCTGTTACAACTCCTGCCAACAAGAGAGCCAATTCATGCTGGCACCATCAAAGAGAAGTACGGCAGCAGGTGAGAGTATTAACATTCTTTGGTTAGAACATGAGGATGTGTTTATTCTCCTCTGCATGTCTAATGACGGCATCTGGAAACCAAAAATCCACTGGAGGAAACTCTGTCCTTCCTATTTCTGTTCGTCACTTCTCACATAATTGGGATGGTAACATTTGGCAACGCTTAAAAGATCGTAGATGCACACCTGTTTGTTTCATTATGTCACAACCGGTCACAGACACTTATGGCTTTTAACAGGGGGCAACACATTTTTAGTTTTGTCACTCATGAGCATATGGTCTGTTCAACCTGAATGAATGAGCCATGGGTGCTACACAGCCAGGAGGGGAGAGATTATTACATAGACCTACAAAACGGTTGTGTTAAATTTACATTAGAAAAATGTGGTTATGGTCAAAGGACTAAAAGTATGTATGATGTTGCCAGCCAAAAAGAAAACAAAACTCTTGGATGAATGAAAAATTAACAATTAATTAAGAACAGCAAACAGCCATCTTGTTATCTCATCTTCAGCTCAGCTGTGCTATGAGCCTTATTTTAGCATGTTACTAGACTAAAAGGGTTTCATCATGCTTATTTAGAATGCAAAACTATTAAAATGCTAACATACCTCTTCAGTTTTGGTTGATTTTGCTTAATTGGTTAGTTATTTAGAGAAAAAATATGAAAAATGAAAGACGAGCATTTTCCATTTAATTCAGTGCACCATTGACTCAATGCAATGTGACACAGCTAACTGTCCAGCAGTCGCTTGTCAGAGCTAATGTTAGCTTGTCTGCCGCAGCTAACTGTCCTGACTCTTAGCTCATCATTATTCTTTTAGTTCATCATTACTCTTCCCAAAGTGCCTCCCGAGGTAACATTACTGAACTAACTCTTTGAATCCCTCGCCCTCACCCACAATGATCAGAAGTATATCTCCAAAGCCGATAGCAGACGGTATGTATTGTGCAAATTAACGTACAGTCCTGCGCAAATATTCTCTGCGGTTAACAGATAGCGATGAAACAGTTACTTCCCTACATGTAACATGGTAACAGAGCAATCATCAGTCTATTGACTGAAAATCAATTTGCACCTATTTTAATAATTACATGTTTAAGTAAAAAAAAAAAAAAAAAAAAAATCAACATTTAATGTTCCCAGCTTCTTGAATAGGAGCATTTGCTGCTTTTTAAAAATCTTATATTAAATTAATTGAATGTCTTCTGGAGTTTGGACTGCTGGTCAGACAAAAAAAAAAAAAAAAAAAACACATTTGGTGACTTCACCTTGGCCTCTGGTAAATTGTGATGGACATTTTTCTCTGTTTTCCCATGTATCGATTATTTCAGAAAATTAAATGAGAAAATGATCAGCAGATAAATTGACCATAATTGAAAGTTACAGCCTTACGTATATAAGATTATTAGCATTCTCATTTTGCCCATATAAGCAGCTGTACAGAGCCCAAGTTTTGTAATGAAGTGATAGACAAGTTTAAAGTCAGTGGTACCATACATAATTATTAGCCTTACCCTCATAGGCCTTCTGGGGACTGAAAAGAGTCAAACATCCCAGTTCCAGGAACTCAGTAGAGCGAATATTTGCCCAAATTAAATTCTGCTGTGGAAGCAGAGAGAACTATAAATTTTAATCTTTGGAGCAGAACAAAAGATTTTCTTCTGAAATCTAAACAAGTTTTCTCAATTTGGAGAGACTCACCAATAAGTCATGAGCTGCATGGTTTACCTTTATATTGTTTGGAGAAAGTGGGATTGCAACAGAGCAGATGTCAGCTGGCTGCCATTTACAAACATCTGAAACAGTCAATAAGTTTGATCCATTTATATAACTTTATGCAATTCAGCTGTAACACAGTCCGAATTCTTAGAGTGATTTATGTTTAATGTCCCAAAAATATTTAAGGGTCCCATTCCACTTCTGTGTCTCGCTCTAAATTCTACTTGACCTCTACCCACTTCTTACTCTACATTTTATATCCCTTCATAAATTGGGGTTAAGAGATTAAAAGAGAAACTTCATTGTGAGTCGACTAAACAAACAGCATTAATGAAATACTGTGATGATTTACACAGCTGTCGTGTTTGAGACAGTATTAATCCCACTTTTAGCTGCAGAATTGCTCCCAATATCCCCAGTGAGTCTGTTGAAATTCCGTCTGTGGGACAAACTGTAATGTCCCTAATGTGGCTCAGAGAGCTATTCTGTGGGACTGACAACATTCCAGAGTCTGCAATTAAGACTCGCCTCTTTGCCCACAAAATCCAGCACCGGTCAGTAACAACTTTTCTGATGTGCAAGTCATGGTGTAAAGATGTGCTGTATGGAATCAAGGACTGCCTGAAGAAGTCAAATGGTTCTAGTTCTGACAGATAAATCCATGTACACACTGTCTGCCTGCTGAAACTTTAATTACTCTGCCATTAACTTTGACTAATGGAAGTGATCTGATGTACCACTTCACATGGGACCGTTTGTTATGGGAAATCAGTATGGGTTTCCCTGTTTGTGGTTCCACCAGGGGGGGCTTTGTGAGTCAGAACTGACTCACCCGTTCTTCAGTGTACAGCTAATTGAACTGAATTACAGCACTGAAAAGAGAGCAATTCTGATTGAAGTATTCAGCTTCTCTTCTTAACTAGGAGAAGCAATGAGACGATAAAAAAGGTCCTGTTACAAGTAAATGATTTATACAAGTAAAACAAGTTGCATGTCATCACCTTTTAAGTTGATAAGATGAACTCGTAAGCAAACAGTTGCAAAGTTATTTATACATTAAAAACAGTTACAGGGGAACATGATCTGTCATTTGAGTTGAGTTGTTAGCCATTTTTGGTCTCCATCAACTCCAAAGAAAACATTTTTGACTCTTTAGCTGCTGCACACCAGCTAGTCGCTTACTGAGTCTGTTAGCCGTTTGGTGCTGAACGGGTAGTCTTCAGTGGGTTTTTAGAGCTCCTTCACTGAAAATGGCTGTATGCTGTGGCAAAAAAAATGGCGTTATGAGAAACCGTAATGGCGCAGGCTGGACAGCTATGGATAACAATGAGCTGAAACTCATTATAAAGCTCTGTAAAGCAGAGAAATTCAGGAGATAAAGGTGTTTTCACATGTGTCCGTTTGTTTGTTGGTTTGTCGGCAAAAACCATGAACAGATTTTTTTTATGAAACTTGGATGGGTGGATGAGGATGGGTCTCAGCCCAGAATAGACCACATTAGTGATGTGCGAGTCATGAACAAATTGTTCAAAACTCGAGATTCTTTTTACTGACTCGGGAGTTACGAGTCATTGTCTCCATTAACTCGTTCACTGACTCACCGCTGCTACCGCCAGCTAACTGCAAAGAGGAGACATGCCACACAACTGTTATTCTAACTGCAATTGCGTAAATGTATCAAGCTAGCTCACAGCTCACTCGTTGCTCCGCACCGTTCAGTACTCGGTAGCTGCAACTCGTAGCTCACAGCTAACTCGCTCTCCCTCCCAGCTCGTGGAGCCCCTCCCTTACCCGAGAAACTCGCTGCTCCGCACCGTTCAGGACTCGGTAGCTGCAACTCGTAGCTCACAGCTAACTCGCTCTCCCTCCCAGCTCGTAGAGCCCCTCCCTTACCTGAGAAACTCGCATTCCGTGGTGCACACGCTGGGTGACTGACTCAAGTGACTCAAGTGACTCGAAAACCCGATTCACTTTAGTGAGTGACTCATACAAACTCGAGTCAGTAAAAGGAATCGAGTATACCATCACTAGACCACATTAACTTTCAGTGCAGATCTGGATAAAGGGGCCCATCCAGGAATTTTTAATAATGCAGGGATTGAACAAGCAACCTCTTTTACATGGTCTTACTGTGATTTCATTGTCATTTGATTAATTGTTATCATTGGTAATATTGTAAATATCGATAAACTGCTATAAAGGAATAATTTGGGGGTTTTGAAGTGGTAGTCAGTGTATTACCTACGTTAAATAGCAGATGGCATGACCTCAATTTGGAGAAGCAGCAGGATAACCTGTGTAGGGAGCTAAGCAACATTTTGTTGCAGAAACAAAAACACATTTAAGGCATCTATGTTATACCAGACAGCTTTTTCTCCAATCGGGCACTGAAGCCATTGTAATCACTCTCTCCAAAGCCACCAGACTCAGCAAAATCAGAATTTTTACCACGCATAACACAAGTTACTGGTCTACCAGTGCCTCGATCTGCCAGTTTGTTTGTGTTATTGTGTAACTACAGTAAGTCTGTACGAATCCTTTAAGATACAGAACCAGCAAAATGTATATGGAAATGGGCAAAAAGCTAATATCTTCCAATATAAAATGAGAGTTAAGAAAGTGGAACATCTAGTAGATTAAGAACCAGATATTTCCTGGTGAATAAACAAAAGAAAATATTGGCCTCATATAAATCAGGTGGAAGGATGATCGACTCCACCATAAAAACACAAGGTGATAATATGTCAGTGTTGTGTTTTTTTTTTAACTTGTTTTACTGACTCAAAGTGGCCAGAATCAATGAATGCAGCTTTAAGTACAGTACTTGAGTAAATGTACTTGGTTACTTTCAACTAACAAACCAGACAGCAATAAACTTCTCACAGATCACTGTCTGTTTTAGACTGAAAGAATCACTTTGGAAACATCTTTATGGAGCAGCTAAAGAGAAGGTGGACACTGGACAGCTTCACCAGGCAGGAATGTTTTTTCAGGGGAAGAAAAGGTTAAGACCAATTTCAGGGCCTGCGTGTTGCTACTGCTTATTTGGCCAAAACATCTGTAATAGCAAGAAATGTAGGCCACGGCAGCTGGGAAGCCTGCGGCCCAGAGGATGGGAGGCGCAGCATTATGAGGACGTTCCATCTAAAACCAAAGTTGTGACTGACATTGTTGACAAGCATCAGTCATGTCGTACCAAGTTTTTCCATGCACGGATCCAGTAACGTACTGTTCTCTGCAATATGTGCTGCGGTGTACTTTGACATTCGAATGTGTGAGCACAATGCTCAGCACAACAGAGTTTAACTCATCTGGTATAAAGACAACTAAAGGAAGAAAGCAATAAATTACGGATATTTACCGTCAGTATGATGAGAATAGGTTTTAGTATCATGTCAGAGCCAGTATAAATATGACATGGGTGTGTGTCCAAGGCTTTGGTCTGGCTTATTGTACTCAGATGTTTGAAAAAAGAACACAGCCTGTTGTTCTCTGTGAAGAGAAACATTTGGATATCCTCAGGTAGCACATGGACGAGGGTGTGACTGAAACTCATTTCTGCTGTTGAAGATACAAGTCAGATACGTTGAAGGAGCCGCACCTACGAAACCTTTACTCTGCAGACAGAAATCTCATGTATTTTTCAAAATATGGCTGAAAAAAAAAGAGCAAACGATCTCTAAAGATGATTTTGGTTTTCTTATTTTGAAAGCTTTTGGCCATTTTGAGTCATGCAAGTGGCTTGACGACAGGCACAGGAATGTTGGTTTGATGGTCGGTATGCTGGTCCACCACTTTGGTCCAGACTGAAACGTTTCGACAACTATTGGATGGGCTTTCATGAAATTTGGCACAGATATTCCAAGTGCCCAGAGGATTTTCCTCTACGCTACCATGAGGTTGAAATTTGTGGATGGATGGATTCTTATAACATTTGGTACAAATTTTACCCTGCGAGGCAACTGGATTTGCAACATCACGTGATCATGTAATCTTGTGAGCCAGGCTCCAAGATGGGCTTGTGGCCGGACCACAGGGGTTCAACCAATCAATTCAACGAGGAACTACTGGCAGCTTTGAGCAATGTTTAGACCAGCGAGAGAAGTGTCTTTTTCAAACAAAACCGGCGGCTCACCAAGAGATTAGCGTAGATGCCGCTATAGCATCAGTTATAGCTGAACTAGAGATTGTATTTAATTGAAACAAGAGCAAAGAACGGCACTGAAGGGCTTTTCTCCATGGAAAAGATGTTTTTGCTCTTCTGTTGAGTGGTATCGGCAAGAGTTTGATTTATCGATGGACTCGGCCTTCACCTGTAGCACTCTTCTATTGTTGATCTGACTGTCTGAAGTTGGCCTGTGACGGACAGTGATGGACAGTCACAGTTTACAAGGGCAACTTTTTCATTTGTTCTTTGTAATTGTAGTTCAAATTCCTCTCAAGATGAATTGTTATAACTTTGGTGATTCCATCATCAGCTCAAAATTACCCATCAGCTCAGACTAACATGAGTAACAGCATACCTGCTAACCACCAGCATTACAGTATTGTACTTGTGAGCATGTTAGCATTTGCTGCAAAGCTCAGCTGTGCTTAAATGCAGAATGACGGAACCTCTAGCGTAACTCTAGAACCTCAATTCTCTCACCATATGTGATAACATCGAACTCACCAAAGTAATTCTGAGATATTAGAACATGGTGACAGTTTTGTCAGATTATCACAACCACTTTATTTGAAACCAAAAATGAGCCCATGAGAGATGTTGGTAGTAATTCAACAACAACCTCATGCACTGTATCCCAAAGTGAACCAAAATGCTCAACTTGCATTCACCTCGACAACCTGGAGGTTGACTGACTAATCATGTTTCTTGCCTCCTCTGACTTCTTCTTAGCAATGTCACCGCATTTCGTGAAGTAATTACCTTGATGAGTACGATGTTATTGCTGCTGTTAGGAATGATTGCCAAAACAACCAAAATAAATTGTAATAATTCAAAATGATCTTATAAAGAGTTGAAAGTTACACCTGTGTTGTTGCTGTTGAACGTTTGTAGATGTCATCGATGATCCTTGTGCCCCGCATTTTCCACCAAACCAGTTCAATGTCAAACAACAGCCTGTTTCCACATGTGTCTCCTCCACTCAGTCCTCCTTTGGCAGGGACCAGACGGACACCGTGATACCAGTTTTTATCAGGTTGTGATGTTAAAACTCTAGATGTGACCGTGGTTTGAAGGCCAAATCGTGTGATCGTTTGCACCACAATGATCTACACCTACAATAGCACGACAGTTGTTTTTCCTAGGTGATCACAGATTAGATCAGAGTCATCTGCATTCCAGTTGAAATCAAGATGTTTACAGTGGTGATGGATTTACGTAAAAGCAATCAAACAGGGAAATAGCACAGTTTGACTAATGGCAGAGGAAGACAGAAACACTTCAAATTACTGAAATGCATGAATGATTGTGGTGTAAACAGGCAGTAAATACACACAATATCCATGCAGGCCACCACATGATCAACAGTTGGTGACAAAGAGAGAGGCATGCAAGCGTCTTGCATCATGGCTCTATCAGCAGGGATGACTCATGGAAAAGAGAAAGTCTTAGATGAACAGAAAACAACAGCCTAAAGGAGGTGATCCAATCCCTAATGAATTTGCAAAAACCTTCTTAATGAGTGAATTTGCATAATTTGAATAATGCCTCACTCAGAGTACATCTACGTGGCATGAAACGTGGAGCACGGTGGTTTTAAGATGAGCTGGCAGGGAGCTCACCCCACAGGTCTCCAATGATTAATTCACAGTCATGTGTTGCTGATCATCTGAATATTTCCACAGTACTGTAAAGACGAATCTTACCGTGACTCAGATCTGCATGCAGCTGCGAGACCAAACACATCAAGGAGAACAGGGGGAAAAATGGCAAGCATGCACAGAAATGTATCAGCTTATAGGAACCCCTGCAGAGACACCGCAGCCACAGAGCAACACAGTCAGACCCCCTTCTAATGGAAATGGTAAATGTCACGGGAGTGTGGTCAGTGCCCAGATGATTACCACTGATGACTGCTCTGATGTATGAGTGCTGGTCTGGCGGCCATTTCTGCAAGTCTGAAAATTGAAAAGTTTAATGTGTTTTCCTGGAACAAATACAGATCCAACAGAGGAGCCCTTTAATCTAAAATTCAACTTGAAGTTAAAGGAATAGTTTGAAAGTTCGATAAACAGGCTTATTCACTCCGTTGCTTTAGATGAGAGGATCATTACCACTCTCCAAGGAACCTATTAAAAAAGAATTGACATTATGTCATTGAATTTTGTGTTTGTTCCAGATTTTAGTGCGAGCTCTATTGAAGAATTGAAGACACCGCTACAAAATGAAAGAACACATTTTAGAGAAAAAGCTGACTGATTAAATGTGCATATTAGTTAATTTGCTGGTGGTCTCCAAATATAATCCAAGCACCAGTCATTAAGCTAAGCTAAATGTCTCCTGGCTCCAACTTTTACTGTCACTTAAAGGCGAAACAAACTATGACCCAACCCTGAGTGCTATAAACGTCACAGGTACAAAGAATGTAAGTATGTCACTTTCAGTTAACATCAGATGTGGAAAAAAATCTGGTGGTGTTGATTTGGAAAGAAAGAAGTGATCTTACAACAAGACTGTAACCCGCTTCTCATCTCTGCTGCAGGCTAGAGGCTTGAGGCAACATTAGCCACCACTAGCATAACACATCAGCATCTCCAACAGAACTGTGGGCAGTCCAGTTGCATTGTGGGTAATGTGGGTTCCCAAGTTTAACAAGGGTGAAGAATTTTGTGAAATAAAGCAGGTGATATTTTGGGTTCTGCTGCATCCATTTTGAAACTTCCCTTCCCAAATTTCCCTTATGAGTCTGACAATGTTACAGGAATGCAATGATAAATTGACTGAGTTCTCTTTCAGCAAATATCTCATTATACATATGGCCTGAAGTGTCTGTTCTTTTCCCTTAAAGCAAAATAAATAAATAAATTTCTTTCTCCTAAGATTTCAGAGGCGGTCTTGTAATTCAGACCAAGCATCTACTGTAGTCAGTGGTTTTAAACTACTGTATAAGAAAAATATGAATTGACTCGTGGACAGATCATCAGAAGAAGTTTGAGATAATATTGAAAATGTATTTTATGTTGGAGGTCACAGCAAGGAATGTGTGTGTATGTATTTATGGGCATGCATGTTCTAAGATGGAGGATGGAAGAATATTTTTCTCCAAAAAAGGTGATGGATGTGGCCCAGGAGGGGTTCCCACCTCCAATCTTCACATCAGACAACAATATTTGAACAAACTGCTTTGAAATTATGGTTGATTCCCTTCGAACACAACTGTTTTGATTAAAACGTGCTGGTTTCTCTCGGTCTCTTCTCTGGCTGTCACTGCAATTATTAGATCAAACAGTACAACTCTCCACAAAAATGGAGGCCCAACAAACTGCTTTGGAACCACTAGTTTGATCCCTGGACTTGGACACATGTTTAACAAACACAAACTAAATGCAGAGACATTGCTCCAAAATCATGCACTAACAGATCAAAAATCCAGACCTTTACTGTTCTGACACAGACTTCTGTATGAGAAGGGCAGAGCTCTGACATGCCACTCTACTTAGGTAAAATATACAGTAACTCTGTACATTCAGGACTCTATAGTCTCTGAGACCATCCGTCCCTCCCTCTTAATTTAAAATTCATTTTTGAAGTGTTTCTTATACTCGGCTTCCGCGATTGATTGCAGCTGTCCAGCAATTCAGACCATATGTGAGGAGTTTTGTATAAATATTGTACCACGGGAAGCCTGCTTTACATTTCAATTACTACATTTATACAGTCAGCAAACATGATACGCAGGAAAAATGGCAGAAACCAGACCAGCCCGTCATGAGCGCAATTTATCAGGAATATTTTGTCCTGTGCTGTTACCACGTTGGAGGTCACCGCGCTGATCTGGCACACATTAAAACAATGACTGGCTATCATTCTGCTCAGTGTCCTGCTTCAAGTCCCTCTGGAGGCAGTTAAATTAGATTTTTCTCAATTTGCAGAGCAGTGTGGCACAGGAACATTTGGAGTCTAGTTTAATACTGAAGCATTTCCACAGATTCAGATGAATATCTCATTTAACGTACAAAAATATTCTTTGTTTGATTGTCATCAGATTGTGAGTCATGTTATTTTTCATTTAACACGACTCAGTTTATGCTGCCTCTGCCTCTTGTTTGTGCTGAAACTTGTGCCCAGTGAATTATCTCTGGCACTTTAGGCGAAGTATTAGAAGTCAGAGCAGTCAGAAACACAAGAGCACCTTCAGGAGGGTTTTGGCGTTTAAACCATGGCGGGTATTAGGGGGATTACAGAAGTTATACAAGACGAATGTACAGTTAGTCGTGATTCTCTCAGTTTTGGCTGTTCTTTGCCCATGCTGCCATATTAAAAGGTGCTTTGGTGTAGCTTGGCCTTTGGTTTTGATGAATTGCGGGGCGCCGGTAAGAACGGGGGTGGTCACACATCAATGACATCATCCTGCAGTAAGGATACAGTTATAATGAAATAGCAGATTGGCAGCAACAACCTGTAAGTTATATAAAATAAGGAAGTCTTCAGAAATGAACATTGATCTGATACTTTAAAAATAATTGATCTTACTACAGCCAGACCACAGTAACTGACACTACTCAAGTTCAGTGATTCAATTATACCGAATAGAGTATTGGTAATGTGGATGAAATCTTCTTGAAATGCAATCCATTACTTTAATACCTAACAAATCTCTTTAACTCTCTGCAGAGTGTATTGGTTTCAGTAGAACCAATTGCAGGGGTGGGAATATTTGGGAATCGCCCCATCTGATCTGAGTATCTCTTGGTGTTTATTGAGAAGATATTCTTGATTTAATAAATATAGAATGGGAAATTACTTTCAGGCATCCATATGGAAGTACTATTGATCCAGTACTCAAAATCACACATCAATTCACTATCAGCCAGAGGAGTCATGGATCACGAAAGAAGGATTTATGGTCTGGGAATACGTCTCTAGATGAAAGCATATTTTGTGTGTGCACTAAGAAAATACTTCAGCTTCATTTCACAAAGTGAGTTATTAAGTTGCTTATTTAAACATATGCCAAAACATCATCAATGCTCGATACTGTATACTGTCCAGGTGCTTTACTTAAAGCAGCTACAAGTAATTTTCATTTTTGTTGATTCTGGCGGCCCCTGTGGACAAAAGCGGTATGAGCACCATTGCCTCCTGTCTACAGATCTTGATCTGACGAGTGCATGCATTTGTTTTGGCAGCAAGTGAAAGAAAGATAAGATGCAACATGAGGTAACGTATGTATTTATAGGTATGTTAGATTAATGAACTGTAATATGATGATGGCAAAACAAATACATGCCACCAGACTACAGAGCAGCTTCTCAAGCTGTGAGACTCTCCACTCATCCTCAGCGCTTGTCATAAAAAGTAATTTTAATGACTTATCCAACACGGATATCCTGGAATCTGAATTGTTTCAGAATCATTAAAGATAGATATTGCAGTTCTTATGTAAATCTATTTTGTCCCCTTTCCTCTCTTATCCAGTTCTGCCATGAATCAGTCCTTTTTGATGGCCTTATACAACCATAGATTATAAAGGGACACTCATCCCGGTCCTCGTAATAATACAGCAAAACATGAGCCAGCAAATCTCCATCATCTCATGGAATATCATCATATTGCTTAACCCGAAAGTCAAGACTCCTTTGTGTATGGTTACTTCCCTCACATATACCTTTACCTTTAATTTACGATCATATCTGATATGCTGTGATTACCAGAGGTATGTTATTTTAATCATCAAAATACTCTCTCCAAATGGACTTCAAGTGACTCATTCACCAAAAACTAAATCCAATATGAAACTAATATGATCTGGATACCTGCGCAGCTTCATGAGGACTTCTTTAAATTGGAGTAAAAGCTTTGTATGACTGATGATGACCTGTTTACAGCCTGGAAGCACATGTTCAATCAATCGCAGATACTGCCGTCTTGCGTTACACACATGAGCTGAAATGTCGTTAATACGGTCAGTATTAATAGCTCACTGTGTGTTCTCGTGACATTTAGAAACAAGAGAGGAAGGATGACATATCAGTGATTTTAATCTTTCTGTCCAAGTTCATCACATTTGACGGATTATTTGGTCTCACAATGTTGTCTCTGTTGAACAGAGAGTCAGTTTGTGTAAGTACAGTAGGCAGTTTCCCTCTTAAATCAAGGCCACAGCAGCGAAGGGAGGCTATGCGCACTGCAGCGAAACACTCAAACATAAACTCCACAGTTCATATCACTTATCAGCTCGTTGGTAGGAGCATGTTTCTCCATGGGGGTTACCACTCCTTTGTACAGGGCGGACAATGTTTCCTTGTTGGGCCGGCCGTGCCTGTCAAAATGAGTGAAAGCTTTACAGATGCAATCATAATATTTTCAAGTTGCTTTGCAGAAATTTGTGGCCTCTTTCAACCTGTGTGGCATCTGTGGTTTTTCATGGGAGTGGAGCTGCCGGTTGGTACGGGTGAAGCCCTGCAGTTCCCAGCGGAGGAATCGTCTCCATGGGTCACAGTAAGGCTTCCCTCCCATCCTGGATGCTTTCGAATTCAGGGGGATAAACGCAAAACATTTCTCCAGCCAAAAGGATGTTGGAGCGAGGCTGACGGTTTCATAAAAAGCAATAAATCCCAGCAGCAAAACTGAGCAGGATTTCCATTTTTAATATGTCCACATGCCTGCTGTGGTGCCCATGTTAAATCATTTGTTGTAATGGGATAAACATGACCGGGCGCCTGATTCAGAAACAATCTGTTGCCATGAACCTCTCAGCAAAGGTTAGTCTGTCTGGCTCGCGGCCTTGGCTCATGCACCTGCAACTTTATGACCAGCAGACGGTCACTGTTTAAAACGTGCATCGCTACAGTTTCTTGTTATTTCCTGAGAGGATTATAAGTATCAGAATACAACAACAGGAAAAAGGTTGGACTGTGTTTGTTCATCTTTTGTTTTGATGGATTTGTTGCGGTGGTTTCCCATAAAGCATATTTTAATGTATGACCACATCTAAAATTAAAACACCTGCAACTTCTTTCCATGCCTTTACTCAAAACATTATAAATCATATACTGTGTGTCATATAAAACAGCTCCCATCTCCAATTTTGGTGTTTTTCTTTTTCTCACTTGAATATAAAACATCCATGGTTGATTATTTGTTGAATGTGTTTCAGGATTTCAAGGCCAGCTCACCTCTTTATGATTTCAAAAATCTTTTTGGCCAAACAGCCAGGCTGAAGCTATAAACTGTTTTGAAGCTGTGTAACTTTTTCCTGTCAACACAGAGTTGTTGTTTTACTTTGTAGGATCTTTGTGGCATGAACAGCAATGCTCCCTTTATCCACCCTGTCTGGGACGGGTTTGAGAAGAACTTAACTGGTATCCTAAAGGTCAGAGACCAGATGGTGAAGTGACTGAAGGACATTAACCCTCGGAACCCCAACATACCTGAAAGAAGTGATGTGTGATCAGGGTAGGCAGCGCCTCACCAGAGTTAAAAGAAATGTTGAGATTACATAATAGTGAACTGGAACTGCTGCGTTTATTGAATGTAGACATATGCCACATGGTCACATCCTACCCAAGCAAAGGCCGCACATTACTGCCTGAAAGTTGAGTTGGCACCACCACTTCTTCATCGACTAATAATGCTCGATGCATGTGGTAATCAAAGTCCTTCAGGGCAACACTTTTAAGAAAAAGAACCAAACAAATGCCAGTTCGATGCTGCACAGACTAGATAATAGCAGTGAGAGTTGAAGCAGACAAGGCACACATTACAGAAAATGTTTCAATCCTTTTGCCGATGGGGGAACACGTGCACGTCCAGAGCTTGGCTTCCAAGAAAATACGTCCTCCACAAAGAGTTATTTGTGGTGAACATGATCACAGATTTTTCACTGAGACATTAAAAATAAAAAAATCTGAGTATCTTATTTACAACACTGAGTATAGTCATTTAGTGCATCATTCTCTGAACACCACAGAATGGCCCTGTAACACACAAGCTGCAATAAGTAGCCTACAGTACACTGTCCCACTGAACACAAGCAATCATCTCACATCCCATTCACTCTTCATCTCACTACTTTAGGCTGCAGCTGACAGTACACATGGACATTCCTTTGTGAAAATCTTGATTCTAATTTGGGGACAATGACGTGGTTGGCTAGCCAGCTAGTCTTGTTAGACACACTGTTAGATTATATTTACTGTTTTTCAAACATATGCAATGTTATTGACTATGAATCTTGCTAGCATAACGTTAGCTTTATGGCTAATAGCTGAGCCAAAGGGTTCTATGAGCTGAGCGGACTAGTTTATTTCCTGTTGTCAAGTCGTATCTAAGTTTTCTGCTATTTACTGGAGCAGTGAACAATGTTTCCAGTTCATAAGAACCTTAGGGAGTGTAATGATTGTTCCAGGTATTAGTCAAACCCTCAGGTGAGTAATTGCTTGTGAAAAACTCCACAAAAACAATATTTTGGCCTCTTTTTTTTATTTTGCAAGTGACCAAGGTATGAGCCGGGTTAATTCCCTTCAAGGTGTCAATAATAAGGAATTATTGGACAACGACAAGGATAGAAGCATTGCCGTCCAATATTTCCTGAAGTTAGGGGGCCCACTGATTGTGATATAGAATTATATACCATGATAGTCCTTTATATGGCCCATCCCAAGCTCAGCTTTCGGTTTCAGTTTTACGTTCCCATGCACTACCTCCAGTTTGGAGCATAAACCATTTGTCGATTACTTGATTGACAGAAAAGTGTGATAGTAAACTGATTTTGTTTTGGGAGGACTGTTGGATAAAAGATAATATTTTCACATATTAATACAAATGTGTCAGTATTTTCTGCCATTTATCAAAACAAAACGATTTATCAATAAAGAAGAAAATCATTAGATGAAGCAAACTGATGCTTCTGCACTTTTTGTTGTTTTTATAATAGCAGAAGCTATTTGATGTAGAAAAGCTTGAGGTCATTGTTCTCTACCATAAAACAATCAGTCCAGTCACTCACCTTTATGTTTGGCACATTTCACCCTCTATCCTGTCCTTAGTCTGTGGTCACTCCCAGTTTTCTCGAACAGTTTTTAGTGCTGTCACCATGAACCACATTTATAGACTTCAAATATTGTCACAGAAAAATATTGCCAAAGTCATGGGAGCAGTTTTTTATTGCATCCACAGGTTCAGATAAGGTTTTTGGAGGTCACGAGTCATCCCCCTGAGAAGAACTTGTAAAACACTTCAGCCCTCCCAGCATCCTGGAAGAGCTTACTCAGCTCATACAGACAACAGCAGTGTTTCGCCGTAACCCAATCGCCCAACAAGGAGAAATATTTTTGCAGCCTAGCTATCACAGTTGACGTTGGCCACAATTGAAAACCGATTGCGCCGTGTTACGAGGTTCAAGCAGAGGAAGTGTGTCTCTATTGAAACTTGACGTAGAAAACAGGCGCTCAGCAAAGCCGTGAGTGGGCGGCTGTTTTTTGTTAAGGTGTCGCTGGATCTTCCGAAAAGCACTTCCATCTTTCTGGTCGGGCTATACATGTGACGGATTGATCTAGCATGTGTTGCTGCTCTGTGATTACAAATACAGTTGCAAAGGCTTGATTTATACTGATGTTGGGAACATTTTCTGACTAATCGCTGCTTTTTCTTCCCTTATTAATCAGCTGGGAGTACTTGATGACAAGTGCCTGGGTTTTTACACACTGAGTATATGTCTTAATACAACAGTATCTGATTACAAATGTATTTATTGAGGCCATTTTCCCAAAGAAAACAGAGTTGCAATCCAACCAGAAGAGCCAAAAGCTACAAAATCACACGCTGGTCCTTTACAATTCTCTGTGTTTTAAGGCTCAATAAATAAACTTATGTCCATCACGTTTATTTCTTTTGTTCTTAAGTGCAAGTGCAGAAATGACTTTCTGTCTGTTTTTCTCCTCCTTCATTTCCTTACATTCTGTGGTGCAGAAAACAAGACCACTGGGAGAGAAATGTAATCGCCCACACCTTGCTGAAAGTCAGACCTGTATATAACAACTTACAATCCCAGCAGTTTTTTTTTTCTCTTTTTTTAAATTTGCTGATTTATCCACCATGTGCACATCCTAGTTCCTGAGACGGCTTTGCATAATATGGTATTTGACAGCCGGATGTGATATGAGGAAAAGGAAATGGGATAAAAAAAAATTCCATTTCAGTCCTGGACTCTGAACTTGGAAGAGCTAATTCTTCCTTTTTTCATCTCCAAATTGCCAGGTGTAAATCCGTACCGGCTCGGGGCCTGACAGGATACAGAGGAGGATGGCAAAGTCTGCACAGCTCAACGTGAGCTCCATTGAGTGGGAGTCCTGAACTGACTTTTGATATGAGGAGTGTCAGTTATATCTCCCAGCTGCAGATGGATGAGGTCTGCTTTGATAGATGGAACTGCACCGAGCACCTGGACTACTTTTCCAAAAACTCCAGAGAAATAAAGCCCAGGAGTTGAGTTCTACACGCATTAAAGTCAAAAGTTTTACTTCGGGCTTATGTTTTAATGTCCACCTGGATTCAATGCACCCAATGGTGAAACTTTTTTATAAAGGCTGCTCTCTGTAGGCTGTTTAAATAAGGAAGAGTGAGGAGCAGCGTCCTGTTGGCTGAGCATATTTTCCAAATCATGTACTTAGACAGTCACAAGTTTAAATCTTGATTTATAATCTCACATTGCATCTCACCAGAGCGTCTTTGCTGTACCCGTTCAAATGAAGCATAAATATCATGAAATATTTTGAATGTGGTTTCCACTGAGATGCCCGTTGGCAATGCTCTCCTGTCTGCTGTGGCTATGGCAACTCTGACACGTGCTTCCTCTTCGACTGAATGTAAAATAGAGCCCTGATATCTGATACAGATTTCTATGAGGGTGATATCGATTACACTATTTGTTTAAATCCTATAACAACATATCTGCCTGTATTCACGTACTTTTTCTCAAACACATAAAATGAATGTCTCATGGTAAAGCTTAAATTTGTTTTGACCAAGATATTTTATACTATGTATTGATGATACTGTTTCTAGATCACCTATGACTCAAATCTTTGGCATTTCTATACTACAGTTTTCTTGTTAATTTGCTTGATTCACATGCTGCTCGGCTTTGATCTAAACGTAAGACCCGGGTGAACACGCTTAAATCCGCCTCGCAAAGTGATGACACATTATCAACATCCGGTGGTGGCGTGTAAATAAGGAAGGAAATCGGGATGCATCTATCCAAGGACATTTTATTACTGGACACAGTGTTGGAGGTGGAGACCCGGTTATTCCTATGAAAGCTGCTCAGTGGTTTTTAGAAGCCAAAAAAGCTCAACTTCCCAGCTATGAAAACACCTGGATCGCCTATCGAGCCGACTAACTTTCGGTTTAGCGCCTGTCTAACTTGAATGGGGATAAAATAATTGAATCTTGCGGCTCTTCTGGACTCTCTAAATGTTATTGGACTGAATGGCTCAAATTGTGTTGGTGAAAGAATTTATCCACCGTTTTACAGATGCTTCTTTCACAATGGGTCTATTGTAGTTTTCTCTTCTGTTACAACAGTTTTCGGCACATTCATGACTTGAAACGTGACGTCAGTGAGGTACAACGTGTAACGTGTAATGCTTAAGATAAAAATCAGAGATGGGCTGCCTTGCTAAAATTTGCTATACCTGCGTTTAAAAAACCTGTATAGACCCGCTAATTTTGGTTGAAAAGTGGCATTACTGGTGGACCGCAGGCCCAAACCAAACATCTATTGTTATTGCGTATTATATTGTTAAGATGCAAAATGGTATTAGGATCCCTAGCTCCCTCAATTGGCTGACTATCTGTGCAAAGTGTTACTTTGCATCACAAAAAATGAAAAGAAATTGAAAGAAAACTCCACTGCAAACATCTGCCAGTCCAAATTAGACCTTATGGTGGGCCAACTTTGGCCAGCCTGGTGTAGAATAACCTGTGGTGGCTGCAAAAAACGTGAAAGCCTTTTCTATAGCCAGCTTTTGGTCTGTCCTTCTGAGGCTGTAGATGCTGGTGCAGATGTTAGAATTGTGCTTTTCTGCAAACCATGGATAAGTTATATGTTTCATTCATATCCGATCAAGATTTATACAATTGACATTACATGTATATGAGCTGACTTTCATGTCAGGAGGACGAGGGGATGGTTGTGGCATTACAGCTAGGCAAGACAGCTACCAAGCAAGAGACCACTTATCGAGGCGGTGTTTCAGGATGTCTGGATAATTTGCTGCAGTGTTTTGGTGGCAGAACCAGGTATTTTAAGCCATAGAGTTTTTCATTGCCTAAACCTAACCAGACCATAAGCAAGTGCCAATAGATCCCTCTAAATCTGACACACTGAACCTTTAAGCCGCTCTCACATCATAGCAAGAAAACAAGGCTCTTGTTGGCGTGTGCTGTCTGGCATAGTGCAAGATTCTTGGTAGATGTGTCCTGATTACCAGGCAAAAGGACTGTTACAATGACCTTGGTTGGCATTGCCATATGAGCATTTTTTTTTTATAAACCTGGCAATTAAATCTGAAGGCTGATATTTCACACAGCAGCTGATGATTTCTTATCGTTTTGATACACAGGAATGCACCTTTATTCTCTGTATTTAATCGAGGACAAGCAACATCCTTCAGACCTTAACTTTCCTTACAAAAGTCAGTGTAAAGCATTGGCTTTAATCAATCATCCCAAGTCCAACATTCAGTCTCCACAGTATTTGTTTTGTTCAACTAACAACTCAAGGATATTCCATTTCTGAATCATTCCTCCTGAGCTCCCTTTTTTCCAAGAAACATGTACAACATATCCAGAGCAAATAAGTGCAAAATGTAAGTAACTGAAGAACTATTTTAAAGTTGGATTACTAATATGGAAAAATGAGCAGGACAGATATGTGTTTATAGAAACTGTCACATAATGAAACCCTCAGAAAGACGAAGGATTAGAGTGGGATTAGAGCAAAGCCAGTTTACTTTTCCTGTAAAACCCTGATATGATTCTATTATTACCTCTGCTCTGGACCAATAATGTGATTGCAATTTAAAAAAACAATGGCATAAAGCACCAAGAAAATACAAATATATCCCATAAAATGAAATGTTAACAAAAGTAATACATTTGCTCTCTGCTATGGGGAATATTTGATAGTACTGAGTAGTACAGGTTTGTCTCGTCTACAGATCTCACTGCTTTTGGGAATGTGTGATGGTATCACGACCGAGCACTTTCAGACGGCGGTTGCTGGAATTGCTTCCAAATGGGCGTGGGGTTTTCCGGCCTTATCCCCCTTTTCCATATTTGTTTTTTTTTCTGAAAGGAGGGAAAACCAAACACTGATTGTAAAGCCAGTTGAGGTCATTAGATAATACGAGTTCCTCTCTCTCTTTAGTCCACTTCTTTATCATCTCTGGGTTTCATAGCTGCACCTCTCTGCGTGATCTCCCAGAGTTCAGCTGAGAACTCGAGGCTGGGCCTGAAAGCAGAGCAGGAGTCTGGTAACAATATCAAACAGCCGTCGAGCTGCAAAGGAGCTTTTTGTTCCCAGCTCGGGTGTGACCGTGTTGGCTCACTCTCCGATCGCCACGCTACCAGAATGGAACCTTTTCATTGATAGCCAATGCCTTGTGAGGCGCATGCAGGGGATCTGGCATACGGGTGACATCATCAAAGCTATGTGTGCATTTTTGTTCCTCTCTGAAAATAAATTTAACCGCACAGGCTCGTTATTTCACAGCCGAACAGCGGAGCTCCCGGTTGTTTTGTTATGGGTGGTTCTGGGGATCGCCTGCCAGTGGTATCCACACGCTCAAAGAAAACAGTCCAGAGGAGACGTGGCCAATTCGGGCCGCCGTAGGGTTCTAGGCTAAATAACAAGAACCAAATGTTTATGAGATACTTCTCCCTTTGACAAGATTCCACTTGAGCATGTCTCCATGATCAATTGATCAGCCATTCGTCATAAGGCGTAGACTGAGGGCAAAATAAACACCCGCTTCATTCTTTGCAGAACATCTGTGAAGCATTGCACTCATGACAACCTTAACGTCCCCACGTCTTGATAAATCGCTGCTACAGAACCGCTTCATAAGTACTGAAATGTTCCAAAGTTTTCTTTCACTTTCTGAATAATTATTCAGCCCGGCCAGTAAATAAATTGACAGAAATATCAAATGTTTACATGCTTAAATAATGCAGTTGTATGGCTGTGTTTTGGGCCAGACTTGTATTTCAGATAACATTTCATACGCAGAGTTTGTTCACTGATGTAAACACAAAAAGGCATTGTTTAAACAGAAAGAGGCTGACACAGACTTGGAAGTGCATCCGATCCAGTGCCACTCAGAGCAGTAAAAGGGCAGCAGCTACAAACCCTCTCTGGTGACTGGAGCTTTCCCTGTTCAACTGAAATTACCTTTCATCAGACTTTTGTTAGCTCAGGACTGAGCAGGAACAGCTTTGATGGTGTGGAGGAACACTTGGGAAATGTGGGTCAATCCAGCTCACTGAACACTGCTGTGACAGTCCAGGAAACTAATCCAAAATGAACAGCACTTCATGCATGAGACTGAAATGGATATACACAAAGCACTACCAAAATGCTTCATAAAAATTCTTAAGAAAACAGCTCTGCGACCTCTCCTCTGAAACACAACTCTAAAATGTTCAAACCTTTGGTTTCTCTTCATCAAATTTGATTTGGAAATAAGCCTCTGAACTTACTTTGTTCCCCGTTTGAATCGGTTCAAAATCAGTGTTTCAGTCCAGAAATATACATACATCAACATGTTATGAATTCAGGACATTATGGCTTAAGTTTCGACCATAGCAGCAAGAAAAAAGTCAAACTGCAATATTCACAAGTGGTGAGTTGAGTTATGACTATAAGGCTGATAGGTGAGACCAGCAACTACATTGAAGGTAAAGATATGAAAGTAAAGCTTTAAATGTGCATAAAACAGGATTAGACATTTAAAAACATTATGAACAGAAGCTTCTCTCGCCTCTGCTCCATTGGGTCTCTATCTGCCTCGTCAGTATCTGCTGCTTTATGGATATCAGTTATTGCAGCCTCAGGCTAAGAGCTGTCTGCTCTTCACAGCAGACAGATGGAGAAGATTTCGTTGTGGGAAATTAACCTGCCAAGTGTAAGAAAGGTGATCATCCATTTACAATTATATTTATGGGTTTTGAGGCTTTCTGCGAGAGTTCAAGTAAAGACACTTTCATATTGAATTAGCGTATGAATACTGTACGAATGCGTTCTTTATTCAGTGAAGTTGCATCCACTGACAGGTAGTTCTTCCCTGAAGAGACATTGGTAACGGGTGAACCCTTCAATAAACACAAATTCTTTTTTTTCTGGATTTCTTTCATGTGAAGCAGCCAGCACAGGGGTCAAGTGCATTCTGGGACAATACCATTCTCCACTTTTCGAAAAAATATACATCTGAATAATATTAACGGTGAGATTTTTTTCAAAATCCCATCAAAACTACCTCATTGGTTCTCATTAGTTTTGACAGTCATTTAATCCCATCAGGGCCCTCAAACTCCGTCATAATCCTTGTTTAATCAACTGGTCTTTACCCTTCCCCAGTCATCAGTGGCAGGATTATCATTTGGGGAGACACATCTGTGGCCAATTCAGGATGCTCGCTGTTATGTGAATGACCCCGTGAGATGATACAGCAGATAAACCCGCTGCATTGAAGTCTCCCTCGAACCTAATCCTCTCAGATCTCAGCTCGGAACCACTAAGACATATCGCATATCTGCTAATCATTTTCTAAACTGTTTATTGAAAATACTCCTCGTCTGGTAGATAGCGAGTCCAAAGGGAGAAGAGGTTTTCTTTGGATTGGCGCTTGGGGTCATGTGGGGCCAGTGTTTCACCTATCAAGTGCAGATTATTAGACTTTCAAAGGACCAAAATCGCATTTAAATTCCAGGTTTTTTAATGGAAACAATTATTGCATCAGCTTGTTTGGTTCACTGACAAGGAAATACCCTCCAAAAAACTGGCTGTGTATCAAGTGTCTTCTCAGAGTGGCAACATATTCCTGTGAGCTCAGTACCTTTAACAAATAAACAAACCACGACTGGAAACATTCGGTCATCTCAGAGGAACATTTGCTCAAAAGGAAACAACCAGAAAAATCTAAAATGGATACAGCTCATCCAGCGAAAATTAAGTGTCCAGAAGCCCTGAGATCCCAGATTGATTTGAAACGGTGTAATTTACACCCTTGATGTGCAGTCGAGCTTGTGCGCCCACTTCAGGCAGGGCGCATGCTAATGTTTTTAGCATAGCAGCTACAGTTAAGATTCCAGCTTAAGACGGCGTACGGCGTACCCCCATCTACTTCAGCTGTTTAGGAGAATACTGCAAAACTGTTTTGCTGTGCAGCTCCAGAAATGTTTTGTGGATTACAAAAATTCACCCGACATTTTATCAGCATGGGTGTGAGTAGATAATGACTGTATTTTCATTTTTGAACAAACTTTTCCTTTAAAACCAATGGTCTATGTTTTCAATAATGCTATCACTGTTCCTTTGTTCCTTTATTTATTTATAGATCAACCAGTTTCTTTTCTCATAATTAGGTCTGGTGTAAGATAATAACTCTTTTCTTTTGTTCCTTCTTATTTTGTTGTTTGTTTGTGTTGTAACTGGTGCCTCGTACTGTTTGTTTTCCATTTGTGAGTTTATTCTCTGGGGACCACCTTGAAAACAAGATAATAGATCTCAAGTCGTTTATCTAGAAATAAGACATTTCTGACATGAACCTGAATGACCGTTTAGCTGGTAACGTGGGTGTTTAGATTTTGTTTTAGGGTCAGCACAAAGTTCTACAAACTATAAAGCAACAAGACAAAGGTTGGCCCTGCTCTGTGTATTCTTATTTTGCCAATACTGATCTTGTATACTTTACACAGAGGAATACAGAAACTGCCAACAAGAGCAGCTGCACAAACGTATCTCATAGAAAAGTGTCATACCATCGTTGTATTGCATGATTGATTTCTAGGATGCAGGCAGCTTGGACCGATCCATTATCCCCACCTTACTGAAGTTATTACAAACAGAGAGAAACAATATTTCAAAGCATAAAAATCAAAAAGGTCAAAACTGGAGCTGTGACATTTATCTCTCTGTCTCTCTCTCTTGGTTTTAATTTTCTCCGTCATGCCTTAAAGCCATTACTGCTGCCTCTTGCCAAAACAGACACGGGACTCGCTGCATTCATGTGCTGTGTTCCTCACGTCGCCCACATCACAGTATCTGAAATGGTGCACGACCTCCTTCCCCCCCCCGGCTTCTCCCCATCATTTCATACAACATCTGGCGCTGTGGGGCCGGCTCCAAGCTCTGGTGGAGGTCTGCGTCGATGCACACTGCAACACATCTCTGAGAGGACCCTCCACAGGACGAAGACAGACTGCGCTGGCAGGTCTGCATCTGAACAGCCCGCGATGTTCGTCATGCATTAACATCTGTCCGCAACTCGGCAGGACGCAAAGGGCTTCTTTTTATTTTCTAGTGGAGAAGAGCTGCTGCTCTGGTTTGTGTTTCTGTGCATGGTGAGGAATGGATGCACTCGTGCCTGAAGACGATGATGCACTGCAGCATGGAAAGACTTTGCTCCTGCGGTCACAGCTCGGTACAAGAACAGTTGTGATTCATGGTTATTTTGCACATGTTTTGGCCAGACTACTGTAACACTGAAAATTCATATTGGTTTAATCTTGAATATCTTTTCCTTCCCTCCTACAGGCAGAATTCAGTGGTGGACAGATAAGGCTGAAAAGTTATTGGTGAAATGACTGCAAATGAGTTGCGTGCATTCATTTTCATTCTTCGGATGTTGGATAGTCGAGGTCACTAAACCAGAAGATGTGCACAATGTCATTTTTCATTCCACATAAGATTTATGCTGACTGGAGAGAGTTGACAAAACAACATTTTCCAATGCCTCCTGAGTAATTTCTCTGAAGAAATTAGACTTCCCAGAAGTAGTTTTGCAGAATAATTACACACAGCAGGTCTGATATGACAGAAAAATGGCAGCAAGAGTGATTTGATCATTCAAAGCTGCACTAATCAATACGTCTATAATCAACAATGGATCACATGAGTAATGTGTAATGTCAGAAGAGTCACTAAGTGATGACCCACCAGAGAATTATCACCAATGACTCATTTGTGCTCCCTTTATGTATGAAAATAGATGTATATTAAAAACAATATAACCATCACTGCTTATAACTTCCATGCATCCTTTACATTGGACGTTAAGCAATACAACCACTAGAGGGCTGACTCAGAGTCAAATCGGTCTCACACAGACCCTACCTTTCCATCACCACCATCCAACTCACATTTAATTCCCGTCCAATCTCCTCCCAGCTGTTCTGGAGTAACTGTTCGTCTCTGTGCTGGGCAAAGTAACATCTTAAAACTTCTCACCAACTCCTATAACCCCTCCTCAAAAAGTTCTGGCATTATTAAAACTTCTTCATGGTGTCTCTCTAGAACAATTGGCTATACTCCTACACTGCCCCCACGACTACCGGAGGTACTGCTCCTTTGGTCCGTATCCGAAAGCTTTCAGAAAACATGAAGAAACGCGAAAGAAATTAACACACAGTCTGTATCCGCATCCATATCTATTGTTGATCATAAATGAGCCTTAAGTCTGCAGTTCCTCTCAGTTCTACAAAAAGTTTTAGCATCTTTCTGCTAATTGCTTTGGTTTTCCAGCTTCTAACTTTTATTGTTTCGGTAGAGACCAAAAACAGAGTTTCAAGCAAAATTGAAAATTAACTTGTATTCATCAGGTGGTCAGAAAAATACATGAATGTGTGTCTGCTTCATGTGTGCTGCTGCTGGACAAGTAAGCAAGTAAACATTTATCAAATCAACTTCATAAAAAAAAGAAAAAAAGTGACATATGTTTTAAAAGCATGTTGCACTGCCCCCGAGCTGCCAAAAAAGTGGATTCTGGTTTGAGAGTTGAAACAATTTGAATCCTTTTTCTTGATAATCTACATGTCTTGTGGTGGGGTGCCTGTGGCTCAGGAAGTAGAGTCATATGCCCACTTGAAGTTTCATTATTCAAACCCTGGATCCTTCGACTGCATGTCAAAGGATCCTCGGACAAGATACTGAACTCGAAATTGTTTCCATCAGTGTGTGAATGGCTGAGCAGAGAAATTTCATGGGGCACTTTGGATAGGAAGTGCTGCATCGCTACTGATGAGCAGGTCGGCACCTTAATGGCAGCACCTACCATCAGTGTATGAATGTGTGTTAAAGGATGAAGGTGATAAGTGCTGTAAAGTGCTTTGAATAGGAGATAGATGAGAAAAGCGCTGCATAAATGCAAGTCCGTCTACCATTTTGTGATGTTACTGTAGTGTGAAGCCATATGACCGTGGGTTAGAGTGTACGGTTGTTTCTAAAAAGGGACCTTGACTTATAATAAAATGCGTTGCCATCCATTCATGTGAGCAATCATAAAGTTATTTTTGAACAATGACCAAAGTTTTCTAACCTTTATTAAATAATTGTTATTTTATCTATGATCAAAAACAGTAATTTCTATTAAGGTTAATTTGTAGCAGTTATCTACTGTGCTGACTGAAGTTGATAGGGTTAACTAACTAACTGGCAATGCCATCAGCCCTCTATGTGACCTGAAATGATTAGTTGATTAATACATTTGTTGATTTACAGAACACAATCTGCAGCTTCTTTGATAATCGGCCATTTTTCAAGCAGAAAAGGCCAGTGTTATCTTGAGATTTGGTGCTTTTCTCTTTTTCTATGTGATAGTAAAATGAATATCTTCTGGTTTTGGACAGCTGGCCGGACAAAAAAAGATATTTGAAGACGACAGCACCGGCTTTAAGAAATGCTGACAGGTATTACTTACTGACTTGGACAAAACAAGAAAATAATTCTTAGTTGCAGTTGTTGAAGTTGGTTGCCTGAAAAATAACCATTGTGAGTGAATTTTTGACAGCCTGTTTACAGCACAGAGAACCAGAAATGGAAAAATAAAGATGGCAAACATTATGACAAGAAAGAAAAACACAAAAAAGATTGTTCAGATTTGGTGAAACTCTGCGGTTTGGATGAAAATCTACAAGTGTAGGAGGAGAGTCTACCTCAATAGTCCAGTATATTCTCTCTCTTGGCTTCTTGTGTTCATGAGAGCAGAAAAGGAGGAGATGTCTGGGCTTGAGAGCCCATTTTGCCTCATTTCAGCAGAATTTGTTACCCTGCTGAATTGAAAATCATGGAACTTGGATTTAAAAACTGTCTGATGCCTGAATTACTGTCCAGGCTTAGGAGTAACATCCACGGAGGCATCAGCTGCTGAGTAGCTCTCAGGCGATGAAATTAGATGAAGAGGATCGTCATAACAATGATGCTTGGAAATGATTCTTCTGACATGTTCAAACATACAAATCAGGGTGTGGGCTTGATTGTGCTGGATATATAGAAGAGAGCATGAAAAGGAATTTTGATTATGTTTGTTTGAAAGTTGAGGATGAGTCTGATGAGTTTCTTGTGCAATCAGGTTTTGGAATTTAAATAAATATGGAAGACTTCTGTCGGCTGCTGTATCCTTTCTGACACCAGCTCTCTTAGATTTGAATCAACACCTCCATCATCTCTCTCCTTTTCAGCCTGTGAAATGCATTGTGGTTTAGGCTCTGGACGGCTGCAGTAAGTCAAAACCAGGTGGTACATGTCTTAATGCAACATGGCCCATCGTAAGCATTCCAGCGCAGGCCATCGCTCAAAATCATGGGAACTGTTCGAACTGAGAGCAATCCTTTATGAAGGAGGAAAGTGACATACATTAAGTTGGACACGTGTTTATCTTTAAAGCATCCTGACTGGTGCATATCAGAGTCTGTGTCGGTGTTTGATACGAGGATCCTGATGAATGATCCTTTAATGTGGTCGATGGCTCCTGCAGACCGAAATCCACGAGAAGGAATTTGTGCTTGCATCTTTCTCTCTGTCTGCGTCTGACAGCGGGAGCAGTGGGGTAGCCCATTCCGCGAGTGGAAACTTCACCTCATGCAAAGATAAGAAAGAGGAGGGAGGAGAGGAGAGGAGAGGAGGGCGGTCTGCAGCTGGAAGACATTACGAGTACCAGTCATCCTCGCTGGAAAAGAAATAGACAAGGAGGAAAAAGAAGAAACAAGAAAATAAGAGACAACCTTCAAGATATCCTCAGATGTTATTTATTAAAAGAGGAGAAGCCCCCTCCCTCCCCTCCTCCTGCTCATTATTGGATGTACTCGCCTGGAGACTGAACTGTGCTGGATCCAGTCCCTTTTTATGATGTGCTGTGACTCAATAAAGATTTGACAAATGCTCTGCCGTCATTATCACTCTTTCATCACGGCAATTATGTTGTGGCTGAAGGTGATCAGACCCTGAGGAGTTGGAGGAAAGAGCCTGGCTGTCAAGTTATTTGTTTGTAACACCTTTTGGTGTTGCCTGTTTGAGAAATGAATGTCTTCGCTCATTGTCCTGTATTTCTATTTTTAAAAGCACCTAATTATACTTACACATTATGTCAGTATTTTTCTTTTTTGTCTTAAAGGGTAACTCCACCAAATTGTACATGTTAAAGTGTGTTTACAGGTCTTGGGGAGTACTGCTGCATATGTAGAAAGTAGTATAAAGCCTTTTGTGGCTCTGAGGAAGCTGCATGTAATCTGATAAATGATGTCACTCAGTGGCTAAGTTGCATTGTGGGTAATTTAGGCAACACATTTTGCAAAGCAGTCTGCTGCAGCAGCACCAGAGATATCACCCTTTTTATTCCACACATTCATCTTCCTTTTCAAAACTTGTTGCCTACATTACCCACAATGCAACGTAGCCACTGAGTGACATAATTTATCAGATTATATGCAACATCCTCTGGAGCCACAAAAGGCTTGATGCTTTTTTTTTTTTTTTTACATACGCAGAAGTACTCCCTAAGACCTGTAAACACACTCTAATGTATAAAAATGGAGGAGTAGCCCTTTAATATTCTCCGAGGCAGTTTTTGCCTGCTTTCATTATCATTTCTTGCCTATAATAAACAGCCTTTTCATAATTTCATAATTCATCTTGTTGATTCATCCAGTGTGTTACTGTCTTGCACTATGAAGTGGTCAAAGTCAGTAACCAGGAATCAGCGGACAGTGCAGGAGGATCAGCAAAGACCACCATACACAACTACTATTTAACTGTTGTGTAAGTGATACTGAGACCATCCTCTAATGAAGGCCACAAAATGTGATGGAAAGCTGAGGAAAAACAAAGTGAGTGAACCAGACAAGATCAGAATGAACCTTCAACCTCTACGATTACCTTGTGTTTACAACTGGAAGAGCTCATCGACCTTAATGAACAGTATATTAGTGTCACAATACTGGAATTTCTATCTTCGATACCATACCTCCAAAAATATTGATATTCAATACCATGTTTTTTAAATTTTTATTAAAAGATAAATATACCAAGGCCTGTGTAATGTACACTTAATGAGACAAGAGAGAGCGAGAAAGGTATGAGTGTATCGATACTGCAGAAAATGAGTTTTGAAACTGTTTCAAATATACAGAATCGTTATGCATTGATATATTGATATTTTTGACAATGCCAGTATTTATGGATGATTGGTATATCCTTTGATTGTTGGACCCGGAAGATGTTGACATAATACATGAATGCCATCTTATCTTAAAAAAGGTCTACCCACTGAAATATTAGTTTGTACAACCCCATTTACATCTAATATTAACATGCAATCTGTCACCAGTTGTTTTACCTGAATTAGGCAAAAAATACAAGTTAATCTGAGGTGTAAATTAAACCACAATGCATTATAATTATTAAACTATTGGCTCCCAATGTAACCAGATCTCACCTTGTTGCAGTCTTTGGACACATTCTCAGGTAAAAAAAAAAAAAAGCCCAATGTCACATCCTCCTCCACCACTTCCTGCGATCTCAAACCAGCCCTGCAGAAGCTGCAGACAATTTTGACAAAAACTAAAAAAAAGTTAAAGCTGGAGTGTGTAAGTTATTTCTGGCGTCATTTGGTCAAAAATCAATAATAACCTTTCAGCATATTGTAATTCACAGTGTTATGACAGAACACTGGACTTCTGGGTCTCCTCTTGGCTCTGTATTCAGGCTTTAAAAAATCAGTGCCGTGACGGCAGTGTTCAGCCAATCACAGGTCATTTTACAGAGCAAGCTGTTTTGGGCGTTCCTATTGGTTGCTCGACCAAAGTCGATGCGCGTTCACCTTCCATCGGTGGTGAAGATGCAATGGCGGACGTCCCGGCAGGAAAAGCCGCTATCACGGCATTACCAACAAAAGCGTACACGGCTAAGCAAGCCAAAAAAAGGAAGACCGATGTAGAGAAACGAGAGTCTAAGAGGGAGAGTGACAATAGACGGAATAAATCGCGTGTAAACACAGACAAGCATATCCGAGGTGGAGAGAGCTTAGCGATAGCATCGGGCTGAAGTTGGATACTGAGCTTGCTGTTCTTCTCCTGGACAGGTGAGCCTCCAATGTAAGTTTTACGTAGCTAATAATCTAAATGTGTGGTAGTAATTGGCTGTGTAGTTGAAATGACTGTGAATCTAATAAAGCAGGCGGTTTGTGGTCACAATTGATGAGTAGTGTTGTGAGTTGATTAGCTTTATGCTAACCGTAGCCAAAGGCTCACGACAGCTACAAGCAAGTCAGAGCCAAAGTCAACGTCAAATGTACTGTCAATACCGTTATATATACACGACATACAGAGGACGTGTGCCGTGTAAATATGGATGTGACAGTTATTATTTATTTTCAGGTTGCGGTGAAAAGAAAGAAGCGTCTGAATAAATTGGTTGTCTCCGATAGTCCGTGTATGTGGGGGTAATTGTTTACTTTAGCGTTATATGTTGTTTTATTATTCTTAGCATTCACACCTCTTTCCCGTGATATATAAGTGTTGCTGTTGTCATTAGATTATGCTGTATAAGTATCACGTCAGTATGACAAATATCGTAGCGTTATTAGTGCCAGACATATAGGCTATGTTATGCTGAGACCTTAGCAAGAAATAATTGTTGTCGGTCTCTATCGCTCTTCTAAACAATGCAAAAGTGATGTTTGTTTGTTCATACGTTCAATTTGTTCACGAGAGAACGGTAAAGTACTTTCTTACCTGTAATTCGGCCATGGCAAGTGTATGACAGAAAAGTTCCGACGTGAATATTCCAAGCGCTACAGTTGCGCGCGTCCACCAGAGTGGAAAGTGAAAGTGTGGAGCTACGCAGTTGTTGGGAGGGAGGGGGGAGCGCAGTTGTTTCCATCCCAGTCTCATGCGTTTTTCACATATTCTACAAACTCCAGCTTTAAGAGCCCATAATACAGCATTGCTTCCCCTGACCGTGTTTGTTGTTTGTTTGTATCTAATTTGCATACTGACACTGCATTTCAATGCGAGTGAAATCGAGGAATTTAAAACACTGAATATCTGCAGAGGCTGGATATCATTATCAATAATGATAATGTATGCAGGTACAGATGACATGTTAGCAACAGGTGGAAAAAAAAGGCTTCCAAGTGGCCAACAAACAAAAACGTTAAAAGAGAAAAGTGGATAAGATATGGAAATATTATTAGATCAACTTAAACCCAGGAGAAAGTGAGGACAGTGAAGAACGAGGTATTACCTTCAGTCCTACTAAATGTAACTCGCTGAATTCAACATTATTGTAAACACTGGGCATATTGGAAAACATGAAAACATTATTATTCACTCCAAAGTAACACATGTGGCACCCCCAATTTCTCCACCAGAGCTGAACATTGGCCAACAATAGAAAACTGTGGTTTTACTGGGTTGTTCTCATGTTTGAAAGCATGTAATTTCACATGTATGAAACATGGATTCTGCTAAAAATGAGCAAGTGGTTCTTTTCAGAGGAGTAAATGTTGAGGTGAACAGAATAGACCGCATGATTTTACAGTATAAATATATCTGCCCATGCTACAGCACATAAACAAAACGGAAACCCAACCAAAATGAGCTATTACACGTGAACACAGAGAGATAGGTCAAAATAAACTGAACTCGAACCGGAAAATGACAGCGATGTAAGAATAAAAACAAATCAGTGGTTTAGTTTACAGTAAATATGAATAAAGATTTCATGCCCAAGGACTGCCTTGCTCACTACTTCCTGTATAACAAATGTAAAGTATTTACAAACAGTGTCCGTTCTTCCATGGCAGACAGGACTGGTGGAAGTTATCTGTCTGAACGTCTTCATTCATCCCCCGAAAGGTTTTATATCCCGCTGTGAAAAGTGCGACCAAAGATTACCAGCCTCGATAATAATTCATCCGAATTTGGCTGGAACTGAACTTGTCAGCACGTCTCCCCCTCGCCGGTCCTCTGGAAAGCTCGACATTTCCACACTTCTCTCCCGACATGTGAAGCTCGGATTATACCGGTTATCCAGATGTACCCACAAGGCACTGGGAGAGGAAGTGTAACAGCCACGCTGTGATGATGAGGAGGAAGCGTGCGTGGGTGCGACGACGCTCTGGTGTGGCAGCTCATATACTGTGTTACATTTTATAACCTTGTTCATGGTGAAGCCACCAGCTTCATTTCCTCAAACACACACTTGAAATCAGTCATTGGATGTGGGAACGGACCTCATGTGAAAAGCTCACTCTGTTTTTATGTGGTAGGACATTAAAACAAGGCTGAAACGTTGACCGCTGGTGTCGACTGCTCATGAATTCAGAGACAAAAAGAATCTGAAGAGTTTTATCCGTGAGGATTTTCATTTCTAAGTACATTTACTCAAGTAATACACAGTTATGAGGTACTGCCAGAGTATTTAAGATGTAGGCTTTATCCTTTTACTCCATTAAATTCAGCTTAGGGCCGGGCTATATAACCAATGAATTTGATTATCTATGTCCACATTGTAAAAATCAAGTTACAGTATGACCACATGCAGAAAAACTAGATGTTTACTGTTTATTTTTATTTAATTGAGGGACACTGCGCATTAATTAACATGAGCACCAGAGTATATCATGTAAATGTGCCAGATTTAGCCACACACAGGCTAATTTTCAACTGCAGTCTCTGCAGGTGAGACATTAGCCAGCTATGTAGCTGGGTTGCGAACACTAGCTAGCCAATGGTCTGCAGATATCAGTTTGATGTCATGTTGAAACAAAATCATCAGGAGCAGATGTGTGCGGACTGTTTTATTTGGGCTCAGACTGATTATAAAACTGGAGAGCTACAGTAATCGAAGCCTCTGGTACTGACAGTCCATAACTGTATGGGATAACCTGCATTTTTTAAAATGTGCTTAATGATGACAACCTTGCAGATGGTGCAGGTCAACCATCTTGTCACAAGAGATATGATATTTCAATTATATGTTGGACTTTTTGTATTTAGCCAGAAAAAAACAAACAAAAAATAAACAGATTAAAATCATGAATTGACCCTTAGTTTGAAAAAAAACAACAACTTTTTTTCAAGCTATGTTATGATAAATCACTTAGCATTAGCTCTAGATACAACATTTAAATGCTGCTTCAGTAACAATAATTAAGAATTTGACCGTGACAGGGAGTTTTCTACCTAGTGTAAGGTATGCCATTAAGTACTTTATATTGCTTATTATTCTTTATTAAAAATTTGAATGCAATGCCTTTACATGTAATGGTATTTTTACACATCCTTATATCTAAATGACTGAATAGGTTGATTGCCACTGACTTCCAAAACAACATAGATCACCTGTCACATTATCATTCACCGTATGGTCGCAGTTTGGTTAGGTTTACACAACAAAACTTTTTGGTTAGGATGAGGATAAAAACATGGTTTGGTTTTTGTACGTCGGTACGTTATGTATGTAACTCAAGTTACCTTATATACGTGATGTAAGTTAACCACGTTGCTAAGTTAAAATTACTCAGCGTTGACTTTTGGTTTCACACAGGACACAAATAATGGTCCTGTGATTGTTTGCCACATCCGTCAACTTCCTCCTGTAATAATTACTATGACCACTAGAGGGTCATAATATGCCTGCCGTAGGATTGTAACAAGCTGCTCTCACAGCCATTCAACCTTTACTGTCGTTTTCTGTGGAAGACAAACATTAGAACAGCATTATCATTCATTTGGAGTGTCAAGTTGTTTGTCTCCTTTAGACTCTGTTTTGATCCTGAATGAAACATTTGGCTCTTACAATGCTGTGTATTGCACCATGTTCACCAGCTTGTCTCTCTGGTGTTTGGTGCTGGACAGTTTGTGTATAGATTTTTCTTTTAGAGATTGTTTGCTGAAAACAGCTGCTTGTTGCGACTGGAAATGGGGTTGATGAGAGCAAATGTGCAGCAGAGCCACAACAATGACCCAAAAGCTCCATGGAGCTGAGAGTTGGCGACAATTGCATTATAATAATAACTGCAAACTGTGTTTGTCATTACAAGTGGCCCTTGTCAAGTTGCACATCGTAGGCTGCAAGTAAAGGTTCTGAAGGGTTCTTCCATCACTGACACAAACACATAAAAAGACACTTTAAAAAGGAATCTGCCAAAGCATTACGACTCCTTATAATCCATTGTAAATTTTTTGGGATGTCTCATTTTGGATTGAATCGTATCCATTGTTTCTCCTGCATGACTTACTGAATGATATGTGTATGCATAATTAGATGATCGCATAGAGAATATCCAGTTTTGTCAGCACCCACTTAACTGAACCAATCACCGTGGATTAAGGGTCATTAGATCATCCTCTGGAAGGGCGCCATCCTTTCAGTGTGGTGTCATTAATACGGAGCCGATGGTGGGGATGATGAATTGCCGTGCAAGGGGCCGCTCCATCTCTCCACAGTATTTATGGCAGCAAACATTGAGGACACATGTAGATAAATTCAACAACTTGCACATCATAACGGTCCCCATGAAGGCTGCGGTTTGTTCAGAGTTCGGGATGTGTGCTGCCAAAATTTTTTTAGTCATTCTATGAGGGGACTGTGGAGGGGTCAACATTTTAAGAAGCTCTATGAAAAGTCTGGGGATAAGGCACATTTGAGAGTCTGCTTTATGACAGTAATGTAAGCATAGTATGAGTCAGGCTTTATGATTTCTGATGTCATGTACTTGTGTTATGACTATGGACGCCTGTGCCATGCTGAAGTGTTTTCACAGACCACATACTCACCAAGCTTAGGGGGAAATAGTATATATATAGTCTGGATAGCCAAAACTAATGCACACAATTATGAGTAGTGCGACCCTGATTCCAAAAAAGTTGGGACGTTGTGTAAATCGTGGACAAAATTCAATCATTTGCGAACAAACTGAAAACATTCCTCAGCCCATGTAGTGTTGCTGCCGTCAAATTCAGAATGTGCATATATTTACAAAAATCAATTAAGTTAAATGTATTGTCTTTGTCTTTGATCTTTTGATTGGGATGTTTGTTTTGTCATTCATAGCATGTTAGCTTGAATTCATTATGTCCCAACAGATTTCAATGGTAACTGATGGTAAACCATTTTTACTACTTAATATAAAAACTGTTAAGCTGTTTAATTCATAAGAATGTGTCATATTTTTTAATCTGATGTTTTCCATGTAAAAACTGCAGCTGTAAGATGGATGCAGTGATGCAAAATGTACAAGCTTTTCCTCTGAAATTTAGCTGACTAAAAGTACAAAGTAGCAGAAAATACAAATACTCAAGTCAAGTTCAAGTTCCTCAAAATTTTACCTAATTACAGTTCCTTTTCATGCAACTGAAACTGCAACGTTTCATTGGTAAATATTATAATTTTTACTCAACTACATTTAATGGACGGCTTGAGTTACTGGTTACTTTGCATCCAACAATACCCCCCAATCTTTTTGGCTGGTGACCCCTTTAAAACATTTATGATCTGTTTGCGACCCGTCATTACAGGTTGAATATGTCCATGAGTTGTTAGCAGTTCAACCCATGTTTTATTTTCTCCACTAAACTTTAAATGCTTTTATTTGAATAACTGTTCAAGGACTGGAGAAAAAAAAAGAGAAAGAGAAAAAGAAAATCAGAGAAGAACAATTACATTTGAGCACTGTATTTATCTCACCACCCCTTAGAGAGGTCCAACCCCACAGCGCATTAAGTTGTAAACATGAGACTGACCCTCACCAGCTATATAACACTCAACTTAAAAAAGAGCCATTCAGCATAATGAATGTTTAACTTTGACTGCAGGACTTGAGCATTTCACTGTGTGGGACATCTATTTTTATACATGATCTGAATACTTCCAACATGATTGCACCCCACAGCCTTATTCACACATGGCTCCATGGTGTGCATCACAAAGACCGACATCAACATTTTTTTTTGGTAATTAACTGTGAGATGTAAAACTCGACTTTTATGAACTTGTGCAAATCAAACCACATGGCGTTCATGCTATCTGATCACTACATCCAAAGCTTTAAACAGGAACGATCCTGACAAAGATCTGCTTTGTTGGTAAAAAACGGAGACAAGCTCTCGATCTGGATGCCATATATTTTGCTGTGGGTGGGCTGGTGGCTTCTTGCAAAATTACATGTCTTCAGCACAGCCGTCACTCGCTGTGGACCTATAACATGGCTTTTATAGGTTAGTCTGACACAGTTTGTTAAATCTCTGCCTCCATCAAACAACTTCCTGTTGTTCGCTTCAGGCACATACAGTACATCGTGATCTGGGATTATACGGTTCCACCATCATTATGTGTAAAATATCAAGTACTACAGCTTACACATCCAAGACAGGAAAAGTGCTATGTAGGGCATCTGTGTTTTAGAGATACATGGGGCCTTTACAAAACATGATATTTGAGTGCAAAGAATCAAAATAGAGCAAATATGCGGCTGGAATTACTGTAAATCGAGCCCAAAAAGGTTTTGTTCAAGTTTATCTTCTTTTACCTGTCAAATATGATTATAGAGGCTCTCTGCTGCTGTGCATTTTCTCTATATACATGATTTTTAGCCACACTATAGAGGTATCTCTGGGAAATGACAATGACAGTCTGTTGGACCTCCATTTTGGTCCAGACTGAAAATATCTCAACAGCTATTGGTTGGATTTAACCAGATATGCCACATGGTTGTTATACAGAAACATCTGGGAAGTTGTCCTGAGAAACAGTTTGGGAAAGGGCAAGCACGTTAAAAAAGATACTTGGCTGGTGATTGGAGGAACCATCTGTCTATCGCAGTCTAACATCGACCAATCAGAACAACAGTAGGAGAGCAATTCCACCAATGGAGTTAGTTGGTAAATCAAACTGTTGCTGAAGTCAGACAAGAGAAGAGTGAAAACATCTTGTCAATGGAGAAAAAGCCTTCAGTGCTGTTATTTGCTCTACTTTCAATGAAATAAACTCTCCAGTTCTGATATAACTGATGCTATAGCAGCTACGCTAACTTCTTGAGGAGCCGCCATTGTTGTTCTCAAACAAACAGTTAAGATAAGACATACTTTATTGATCCCTGGTGGGAAAATTTAATTTGGCACAGCAGCATTGGGAACAAAGAGTTACAACAATACAATAGAAAAAGTTGCTGCCAATAGTTCATCACAGGCCACTGATTGGTTCAAACAAACACTGTTAATCAGCCACTAACGCATAACTTGAAGCCTGGAAAGAAATGCCATTAAAATTTGTACAAACATGCATGGTCCCTTGAGGATGAATCCCTCTTACTTCAATGATCCTCTGACTTTTCCTGCAGCCATAAGGCTGACTTTTTTGGCTTTCTTTTGAAATATCTCAACTTTCGAACCATGAAAACAGGTCCAAGTTTTCAATTATCCATTGAAATATCCCATCTACTAGATGGATTGGGACAGCATTTTGAACAAACATTATTGGTTTCCAGAAGATGTATCCAAATCACGTGCCCCTGTGTGCTTCCTTTGTGGTTTTGAGTGAAACTATTCATAAACTTTTGGATAAACTGTCAGGACATTTGGTCCAGACATTCATGGTCCCCAGAGAATCAATCCCTCTGACCTTGATGATCCTCTGACTTTTCTTCTAGCTCTGCCATTGGGTTGACATTTTATGCATTTTTAGTGAAATGCCTCAGCAACATTTCAATGGATTACCATAAAAACAGATCAAAGTTTTCAATTATCCATTAAAATATCACATCTACTGGATGCAACATTTTGTACAAACATTCATGGTTCCCAGAAAATGTTTACAAATGATGCCACCATGTGCTTCCTATGTGGCTTTGAGTCAAACTTCAGGATTAATTGCCATGAAATTTGGTCAAGACATTCATGGTCCTCCTCAGGATTAGTTCTAATAACTTTTGGTATCCACTGACCTTTCACCCATGATCATTATCCAGTCAAATCTTCAATTTTGTACGATAACTAATGACATTCATTCTACCTCAACTGTATTGTGTTTATTAATGCATAAGCAATTGTTAGCATGCTAATTCACCAAACGAAGATGGTAAACATGGTAAACATTACCCAGTAAACATCAATGAGGTTAGCATTGTCTTTGTGCGCCTGTTAGCCTGTTGTCTGCTGCATTTAGCCTAATGTGCAGAAGAGAGTTTAGTCTGGTGGACCAGCTGTATGCGCTCCTTGTTTTTCCATGTTCACAACATAATGCACAGGGCTGTACCACATTAATGACCAATAAAGACTTTACTGTATTTGTTTGAGAAAAAGGCATTTGAAACTGCTGTGTCTCGATCTGGTTTGTTTTAATGATAAATACTCAAAAGGAATGACTCACTCTTTACAGCAAACCCTGTTTAAGCATGTGTACCAAACAAAGAGCTACACCAAACGGAACAAGTAGAGCACGCCTGCACTTTGTTATGGAGGGTCTCACTCATCCTGTCTATAAACCATTGTGTTTGTGTTTGACACACAGTGCTGGGAAACTCGACTTCCCGTCCCTTGAAATGGGATTGCCCAACAGGATTATTTCATCACCAATTTATTACCATCTAATCCTGGAGATTTCTGTCTTGGCTTGGTGCTTCTTCCAAACAAACAGACAGAACTGGGCGGACATGAGGTACGGGCTCTTAATCATCTGCTCTCCCGCTGATTCATTTTTGTCAAAATGGGGCTCTCCCTCCGTTTTCTCATCGCCGTTAAGTTCTTTGAATCATTTGAATGACAATTCTCGACAAACGAGTCTGTAATTAGGGTATTGTTTTTGAGGTTTTGAATGAAATAGCGAAAGGGTGCAGTCACAGCATGTTCAAGAGGTTTCTCATGTTCAAGGGAATTACTGAAAGCGAGAAGGACTGCATGTGGTACAAAAGACCACATACTGTAATCTTTAGTCTCTTTGATAGCAAAGAAAACTATGAAAAGGAGAGAAAACATCATATTTTGTTGGTAAGATAAGTGTGCAGGGATTTTCCCTCATACAAAAGCACATCACATCCAAGATGGCATTATAGTTAACTCTTCATCTTTGATATTGCAGTTCTACAACAATCCCAACTTAGAGTCCACTAACTAGTTTCCTTGGAAGCTTTCAACCTTGGTACATAGTTGTCCTCAATGAACGGAGATAATTTCAGCAACATAGCTGATTTCATCTACATCACTTTTAAGACTTCTCGTCTGTGTTGTATTATTACCATTATTACCATTAGAGATCAACAGTAGAGTGATTACAGGACACAAAGGGAGAGAGAGAGACAGGGAATGACCAGGCTGTCCTTATCAGAAAAATGACTACATAGGTCGACTTTGGAAGCAGCTTATCACTACCCATATTTACGTTTCTTGTTAGGTGTTGACCTTTAGTGGCTTTTGTAATTACTGCAGCAAAGGAGGAAGTCAGGCGAAGTAGTCTGTATAGGAGGAGGTTGGGGACAATTGGTTGGTTCAAACAAACACAAGACTTTCACCCAGGAGGTCACTGTCCATGTCGAGTGTGAAAGCGAAAGTCAACAGTGAGTTATTTTAATTTACAAAAATATTTAAGTTGGGTCGCGTACGTTATGAAAGTGAAGTTATGAATGTAAAGTTGGTACCCTCATAACTGAAGTTACAGAAGTAACATAGTGATTTTGATTAAAACCAAGGTTTTCCTAAACCGAGCCAAACTGTGAGCATACAACAAAAGTCGCCTGTCGCTGGTATCGGTCATGTTGTTGTTTTGAGAATGTTGATATATGTTGTTCATTTTTTAACAATTTAAAATAGAAGTATATAAAATGGCGCCGCACTGATTGGTTGACTAAATGATTAGTTGATCATCAGAAAAATAATCCTGACTATATCGACAATATATGAAATGAAAAATGGAAGCCTCCTAAAAATGTTCTGCAGATTTTCTGCTTTTCGCTGTTTTATATCATATCATCATGAAGAGGGTTATGGACATTTTAAGACATTACCTTGAACTTTGAGAAACTTGGAAGGACATTTTTCCCCATTTTCTTACTTGTCCTGTATATTCACACATCAACTTCAAAGTAGTCACAAATGGTTCTGAAGCTGTCACATCTCACAAAAAACAAGGTAAACTCTGCGATATTAAATTCATCTCGAGAAAAGTACATGTGCTTTTCTCTGTGTGTCTCAATCGTGCTGCCAGCTTCAAATTGAACAGGATTCTTCTTGATCCAGCATTTCAACTAAACCATAAAACTGGTGTCTTAATAAATTAGATTTTGCAGCCATGGTTTACAGATCAGGTATTGATTGGTAAAATGTTTTCTGCTCTTTACACTTTCACTTATCAGCAGGGACAAAACCATGACTGCTTGAGGGTAGCTTTTGATTTCTCTGCACCAATTTTTACATGGAACAAGATTATTGGACAAAAGTTTTGAACTTTTAAGTATAAAATTCCCTCTTTGCATTCATCCTGGCAGTCAGTACACATACATTAAAATTGTGAGGATGATACCTGCTCTTTCACTAACTTAGACCGACTGAAGCTACATATTAGCTTTGGCCAAACTTCAGGAATGAATTTTTGCACAGAACAAGGGCTGTGAATTTTTCCCCACATCTTTTGTGTTGATCTGCAAAAGGATTTGCTTCAGGGCTGGTGTGAAAATGAGAACTGAGGAATGATTAAGTCCTTCAAAAACTCTCTGTTGTTCTTGTTCTGGATGAGTCCTAAAAACAGAACTGTGACAGGAGTGAGAAAACTGCCCTGGTCCCCGCTGTCGTGCGGTACTTATAGCCTAAACTAATAAGCATAGAGAGGTGATCCAACACAGTCAGGTTGATGAGCTTGTTGTGAATAATAGCCCTCAGTTCACATGTAGCATTGGAGCTAACAACTGCATCTGACAGAGTCCAGACTGAGAGGAAAAACTTGGAGTGGAGGAGTAGCCAGGCAGTAAAAATGGAGCGTTATGTATGTATTGGCCAACCTTGATTTAGTCTCACAGCCATTACGTACGGCTGAAGGGCTCTCCTGGGTCAAGTCAGCAAAGCACAGAACACAGTGTTTGGTCAAAAAATACCAAATGCATAAAATCAGTTGGAAGCTGAAACAATAATTTGGGTTAATTTTGCTGAAAAGCCGTTCTAAATTAATACATTGGATGCAACTCAAGTAATTGCCATCCAAGCATAAGATGTTTTTGGCACTTGTCAGAGTGTTTAAAGTGTGTTTCTAGTATGTTTTTGGATTTTGTTTATTGTGTTCATGCAATCTCCCATTAGAGGCAGTATTGGACTTGAACTTTAAATGGTACTTGAAGTTGACTTTTCTCAATTTACTCATTTATGTGGAAATAAATACTGAGGCCAATAACCGTAAACTAAAGATCCATATTTTCATTTTTCTCTCTCTTTTCTCAGGCTGCTCAGAATGATGAACAGTGTCTTTCCAAAATAAAACATACATCATTTACACAGCGTGACATGTGCTGGACTGAAACTCCTATTTGAGGATTATTGAAGTTGATAGTGATCATTGGCCATTACTTGCAACATGGCAACAGTTTGGTTAAATATTACTGGATGAAACTGATGACATCACATCACCCCGATCCTGGCTTCTCTCCATTGGCTCCTTGTCCGATTTAGAATTGATTTTAAGACTTTACTGATCACATTCAAACTCGTCTGGGTCTGCCTCCAAGCTTCATCTAACTATAAAGCAAGAACTGTTCATTTGATCTACTTCACACTTGGCAGGTTTGTTGCCAAGGACCCAAGGAAGTGCAGTGTCGAATCTGGTCCATCTTGGACACGTGACACATTAATATAAATACGTTTTGATTTGCTCCGGGATGCCTCTCTCATTGGTTGTTGTGGTCCGGCTCGGAAAGCAGTTCAGTAGGCTTAAGAATGGATACGTAAACTCGTCATATTACCAGATAATCTGAGCCCAACAGCATGTTTTGAACGGGTACTGAACTAATTGTAGAAATGTTGACCCGATATCAGACTGTTCATAGCCTTAGATGCTCTGCCATCAGGGCCCATCGGCTTTGGAACGACCTATCTGTGAATTGAAGGCTTGCAGAATCATTAACTTCTTTTAATCAACTTCTTAAATCCCACTTTTATAGACTTTTCTCTTTTATTCCTTTTATTCTTTCTTTTTTATCTGTACCTAAATCCTGTCATCTTTTTATTGTCTTTTTAGTTCTTTTATTCTTTTAATCATATTTTTTATTTACTTTTATGTGACGCTGCATTTTTAATCGCCATTATTATATATTCATTCTATGATTCATATTGACTTTTTGTGGGTTTTCTCTTTAGGCTTGCTTCTGTTTGGTGTGACTGTGAGTTTCCTGCTTTTCCTTTGTCTGTCAAAGTACTTTGTAAGCTATGTTTGTAAAGGTGCTATATAAATAAAGTTGTTATTATTATACTGAACAATGACTGAAAACAGGATGAAACTATACTGTATGCCTTTTTACAGTAAAAACAAAAGGCAAATCAAATGTGATCACAATATAATCAAATGACCTAGATTTCTCATCACACCACAGCCAGCACACTTGTTCCATGTCCTCCCTACTGATCACTTTTTAAATGTTTTTCCACAACATTTTCCTCACAGCTTTTCCACCTTTATCTCCCTTTGAGGAAATCACGTCGGAGACGAGGAAGTCCCAGACAGTAAAAAGTACCCAGAGAAACATGAGCCATCTCTCGACTCAAATGTGCATCCCCATATAATGCAGCAACCTCCTTGATTCCATACGGTAGCTTGTATATCACCCAGGTTTTATGGAGTCGGAGCCAGTGTGGGCGGGTGCGACGGTATCGAGTTAGTGCAGTGATAAACTTCACAGCCAAGGGCAGAAGGTTCGCTGCTCTGATCGGTGGCCTGCGAGACATTACTTATCATTGCTCTGGTGAATAACAGACCTTGTCCTTTAATGTGGGTTGTGTGATCGCGCCAAGCTGCACAAAGCAGCCGTTCAACCCACAGCAAAGTGTGGTTTCAGAAGAATCCCTTTACCCCCTACCCCTTAAGCCTACCCTCAAACCCCCCCTCCTTCCCTCCTGGATGCTGCCTCGCCATTTCTCGGGTACTGCAGATGTGGAGTTAGTAGCTGGCACAAGTTACAGTATACGACTTTGTGGGCTGCGAAGCCTCAGTGTGGCAATCAGGGGTGCATTGGACTGGACTGCAGACACTAAGTGGGCTGCTGCCAGTGCTTTGAACTGTGAAAATAAATACTGAATAGGGCTACGTTGTGCTAGCCAGGCCTTGAGTCCTATAGTCATCTGTCTTGGTGTACACACCGGTGAGAGTGTTTGCCTTGGACTGAAGCCACTGCATGTGGTAGCTGCAGGATTTTTTTCAGGCTGAATCACACTTTTTGAGGGCGCATTTAATAAAACTGGCTGCTGCTGAATATGAGGGGCAAGAATTCAGACTCATTTTTGCACATGTGATAACTTTCCCCTCGTCTCTGCTCTCTGCCCTTGTCAAAGATGAGATCTGCACAAACAGAGTATATCTCGCCGTCTGGTAGAGACGTTTGTCTCCGAGCTGAAAGAGAGATCACTGGGGTGAGAGGATGTGGGCCACTCAGAGGAAGGAGGCAAACGAAGCACCTGGGACAGGTTGATTTGGATGTTTGGACGTTAGAGGGGAACTTGTTCAGCGGCCAACGCTCTGTTTCTTCACAGAGACGTGGAGAACTGACAGTACACTGCTGTCGTCTGCACGGTAGTTTTAAACAGAGAGTGAGAGTAACAGCAGATTGGATGTCAGAAGAAACCATTCGGAGGAGTTTTGGAGGATTGTAAACTTGTAGGTCCCTTGTTGCCATAATGTATATATATAAAGAGAGATATATATGTAGTAATTGTTTCAGCCGGAAAGGAGGAAGTGAGGTGAACTAGTATACATAATGAAAAGTCCCTAGAGGGATGAGGTCGGGAATGGACGGTTGGGTTAAATGAGCACAGGACTTGCATAATTAGTAAAGGTTCACCACGTAAATAATGTAATGTAAGTTAATTAGGCAGCGTAGGTATATTTGTAATGGAAGTTACAGAATTAGTGTAGTTATTTTAACCAAAACCATGACGTTTTCCTGAACCTAACTAAGTAGTTTCAGTGCCTAAGAGTTACCAAACTGCGACCGTACAAGGTCCATCATGTGTAGTGCTGTTATGCTGCAACAGTCATGTTGTTTTGGGAGAAGCTGACGATCGACCTATTCAGGCAACCCTGAACTGTGTGTGAAACTCCATAAGAGACAGACAGCAGAGGACAAATCGCATCGGTAGACGACACCAAATCGCTGTAGAGATTCTCAGCCTAGTTTTTAATTACAACTGTTTTGGCACAAACACTTACTCTCCAGTGTGGCAGACAGCATTCAGAGATTTATTCACCAAACGTACCTATATTAAGCGCTTAGCGGGTGTTTTTCAGACACGCACCCACAGGAAAAAGCAGATAAAAAGATTGATCCCAGTTTTCGTAAATCGATATTGGATCATTCAAATGAAAATTGATTCAAATTGGAAATCCATTTTTAAACCCAGCCCTGATCTGCTGTAATGTAACGCAAATCCAACAATCATTCTGTATTGAAAAGCAATACAAGTAAAAGTATTAAAATCTGAGTCTCTAACAACAAGTCATGTAGTGTTTGGCTTTAACTAGTTACAGGGAGGATTATAGGGTATGCCATGCACACTTTGCACTAAATGCCCTGCTCTTAGTTATGATTGGACAACCCCTCTGCACTCAGATGTTAGTTTGTTCAGTTTGGTAGCTCTCCACAGGCCCAGAAACTCTCTAGCATGTCATATTAAGTGCATACCTTGAGTTTGTATGAAGGTTTTGATTTATGACAGTTGACCATGCTGTTGCTCTTTCCCGCCGGTCCCTTTTAATTCATCCAAAGATGCATTTGCTGAGTGTGCAGGCGCTTTTTAATTCGACTTTATTATGCTGAAAGACATTCGCAGCTGGGAGTCAGCCAGTACAACCACATTCTTTGCCGGAGCAATTGGAATAATCCTCAACCCAAGTCCTCAAAAACTGGATTCATTTGGATTTAAAATGCAGCTGGATATGTTGGCAGCTTATATTTTAAAGTTATATACCAGTGTTTGGTGTTGCATAGTGTCGTGATTTTCTCTCCAACTCAGCTTTCTTGCCTTGTCCTTAATCAGCTCTTTTCAGTCTGCTTCTCCGTCTTCTGGAAACATCATAAAACATTTTAATTGTTTAGTGTTTTTGTTTAATTATGGAACAAGCATTTAGGAAATTCTGCAGCACTTTTCATCTAAAAATACTAAAAGTGAAATATGCACTATTATCCCATTTCGGGTAGTTATTGTGGTCATACTGCAAAAAAACATGAAAATACAAAACACACGGTGCCACACACGCTGTCACGCTAACTGTCCCTACATGCATGAACGCCCTCCACAATGTGAGCCACAAACTTGCACCCACTCATTCAAGGACAGGGACCTCATCCAGCATAAGCAGGAGCAGTGATTCTGTTTTTGGATGTTTCCATTTTACAACAGACGCCCCCAAAAAATCTGATCTGTCACTGCTGCCAGCTCAGCTTAAATGTCACTTGAGGATTCTGCTTTTACCGCCATGCCAAGAGAAGCCATCAAGTTCAATCAAACACAGATAGAAAACAGATTGGATCTTAATTGGAGAAGTTAACATCAAGATCCTGGTGACATTTTTTGGTACAAAGATTCGGCAGGCCGCTTTGAGAAATTTGCCCGTTTTTGCTTTGGTGCGCAGATCCTGATCCAGAATCAGATTATCGCAGCTGGCATCCCTTTTTTTCCGGACTTTGCTCTTTCCCATCTGCCTGGAACCGACTTTATCCTGTCTTCAGCTATGTGCCATCTCGTGCAGTGGATGTAAATCGAAACACGTTGGATCAAACTGGCAGGATAAGCATATGATAGCCAGTCCATCTTTCTGAGAAACAGGTGCGACCATCGTTTTACAGGAGTCTTTGTCTATACATTCGGAGAAGGATCGTTAAGTGCTTCTTGTGTCCGCTGTTGAAGGAATTCATGGCAGACCATCACAAAGAGACAAAATGCTCATATCTCTGACATGAAAGTATTATGATAGGGATAAAAGAACCAGATGTTGATAATAAATCAAGATAATGTCAACTGTCTTTCAGTACAGGAAGTTTCATAAGACTGATTTTCTCAGAGGTACCTAAAGGGAATGGGCGCATGTGCAGAAAACATTTATATGAATGCTAATATGACTAAAACCACCAGTGTTTTTTTCAGTGTAACCAACCATTATGTGCCAGTGTTTGTCCAAAGTGACACACAGTGCATTGACTGTATTGGTATGAGAGGCATAAACAAGAAGCCTTTATACCTGGTGCTACAGCCACAATGTATACACAAGAGCTACATGTACGATCACCTGACCTGCTCCTGGTTTTAAGTCTGGTCTTCGGAGTCCTGCTGATATCTTGGATATCTCATAGCTGTTTTGACTCACACTTGTCTTGGTTTCTGCCAGTATTGGATATCAACCCCATAAACTGCACAGTCAAGAATATATTCCAGTGATTCTGCGGATACATCTGTCTTCTTTTTGTTAATGCAATCCACATACTGAACTGGACAGTAGGTTATTAAGCATTTTCTGCTTCAGAAACCAGAATACATTATTTTTATATATGCAGCCACTTTGTAAATGAGCTAATTTGAAGATGAAGGAAAAACAGTGTTTCCCCATTCCCTGTCCCGCTCTCAACAGTAAAACAAAATGATGTCTGATCTGAAATAACATGTTTAATGGTCACAAAGGTTTATGATTACTGTACTCTTTAATTCTAGAATATTACATGTGTTGGACATCACAGTGAGTTGCAGGATGACATTTAGCATAAGTTGATCCAGGTTTTTGCTGGGTGACTTCATGTACTGCTAATATTTTTTGGAAACAGTCTTTTGTTTTTGTGGCCACAGAATTTTGACAGGGATGATACCGCTCCTCATTTGCATGAGGTTGAGGCTAAGATTACTTTAGGTAAATCAGGGGCGTCCAGTGTGACTCGCCACCTCTGGAAAATCCTGCAAAACTTGAGTGCTTTTAATCTAAACGAAGACAAATTTGGGAACTGCATGGCCTATTTCCTACCTAAGAGAAACTTTCAAAAACAAGCTGCTATGTTGATCCGGTTAAAGTCAAGGAGTAGACAGCACACGAGTGGGTGTGTTCGTCGTCAGTTGCAGTCAGAAATGTTTGCGCTGTTGTAGGAGGCTGAAGCCTGTAGCCTGTAGATCCTGAGGGCACCTGTCATCTATCAGGAAATTGTCTATTATCTATACATCTATATCTATATGTCTAAGTGTTCAATGCTTGGAAGTGGCGCGACCCCATTGGGTCTAAAAATGTCCTTGTGGAAGCATGCCATTACCAGGAGCTTTTGGTTATACTGCAGCTGTAGATCAACTGTTTCTGCTGCCAGTAATTTAAAAAACTATGATCATCATCACCGTTATATCACACTGTTCAAGTGTGATATAAGTCTCAACTGCCTTTCAGCCATGTCATGGAATAGACTTGAACTTGACTGAGTAGGTCTGCACGTATAGATTTAGAAGCCACTTTCCTACTTAAAACTTTAAAAACGGGGCTGAACAAGACTGAACAAGAAGAAGAGCCCAATGTGGTTCTCATCTTCACTCAGTGGCTTCATGCAGTGACTGGGGACACACTTGATGTGTTTCATTACAAACAGTGATGGCTGGAAGAGGGGAAGGATTGAGAACCTGATTCTGGCATTACAGTAGTTTACCAAACCCTCTTGTCTGTTTAGAATTGAATCAGCAGGCAGCTGTTGCTGTGTTGAGTGACTACTCTCCAGCCGACCGTGCTTGTTTTGCCTGCCCGCTACAAAGTGCCAGGCAACGTCTGGCTGAACTCGTTGTGCCACTAACCCTCTGCCACGCACGTGTCTTTGATTCCAGCGCTAGGCTTGAACAGCAACATCTTCTTGACATTGCACATGTTGGCCATTAATAGCACATGTTTGTCATCTCCTTTTTTCTTATCCTGTATCCTAATAGCTTTTGAACTACCATTTTTTTATCACTTCAGTTTCCTTTGTTTCTGGATGAACATCTGAGAAAGTGTTAAATGATTTGATGCCTTGTTTAAATGAAGCTCACGCGAACAGGAGGGTGTAATTTTGTCCGTGTGTGAAAGTTACTCGTCTCTGGATGATGACTGATGTCCGTGTTACAAACAGTCAATTCTCAGCTTTTGCTTTAAGAGTTAATTTCGAAGACAAATGGTAGGATGTGAGATGGCTTTAATGGCATCTCCTGGGACATACTCAACTTGCTCTTTTTCTGTCTTTTGCAAACATAAGACAACAGGTAGGACTTTTAAAATATTTCCGTAAAGCTTGTCCTACTGTTTAATATTCACAGTTTGAGGTTTTTTTATTCCTGGACGGAGAGACGTTTGTTATTCCAAAGAGAGCTGGGGCATATTTTTCTTATTATCATCATCCTACTGGTTGTGTTTACAAGTTTTGCATAATTGGCATGAGGTACGGTCACTTGAGACAACTGCAATCTAAGAAACTGGTACAAACTGTCTGTTGTAGTCTTTGTCAGGGAGCCGACGCACACGACTGTATTTAGTGTAATGAAAGCAAAAGTAACTGTGGAGCTTTTTTTTTTACTCGGGGTGAAATTAGACATTTTCCAGAGGAAGTAGAGAGCAGGAGAAACCTTACAAAAGATTCAAAACACGTGTTTTTGCTGAGCAGAGGCCTGAAATTCGGACAGTTGAAGTGGTTTTAGAAGAATCAGATCCGTTTGCCTGAAGCATGTGAGCAACTGTACATGACTGGGGAAATGAGGACACCCTTTACATTTGGAGATTTTGGGGAAACAACTGGATTATTGTATAAAGAGATTAACTTTAGATTTTCAGTACATCCAAACATCTAAGTAAATGCAAACAGACAGACATTGTTTTTATTGCAACATGCCTCCACCATTTTATGCTGTTTCTGTTTGGTGTATATATTATTTGTAAGTACCTTTTATTTAAAGTTTTTTTTCATATTTTTTTGTGTTTAGTTAATGCTCATAATGTACAATATGGAATATACTGGAAACTAAACTGATGTCTCGTAATTGCACTTTGTGTAAAAATGCCATGTCAAATTTTCTAATAATTACCGCTTCATCCCATTTATCTATACTAATCCCAGTAGAGACACATAATCACTGCTAATTACATATGTAAGCTCCTAAGACTTTAACAATCAAGCTGCCATTGTCCCTGCAGAGTTTGTCTAGCAGGTTCACAGCTTCGTGTTCAGTCCTGAATTAAATGGTCATAGACTATTTATTTGGACTGTCTTGTCTGTTAATTTATCAATTTTAGTTTTCTTCGGCTTGTCTGGGGTCAGGTCACCTTACCCTTGGTCTATAATGGGGTCTCCTCTCAGTTGGACCCCCAAAAAGGAAGCACCTCTGCTGATTCTCTTCATTGGGAAGGAGCAGAGGCTCTTCTAGAAGCTTCCTCTGGCGGAAAGCCTTTTTAGCCGCTTTTATCCGTTATCTCATTCTTTTGGTGAGTAGCCACAGCTCATGACCATCAGAAGTCAAAGAAGTCAAATCAGAAGTTTGCTTATGGCTAAGCTCCCTTTTCACCACAATTGGCCGGTGCAACGCTGGCATTACTGCTGACGCACCAAAACGCTTGTCCATATTATGGTCCATTTTTCCATCATTAGTGAATAAGCCATTATGAATGACAGCAGTGTTGAAAATGTATATACAGTGTCCATTTCAGTGACCATGGCTCTGTTCTGCTTCTTAAAAACACAAAGTGAGTCAGATGTTTGGCTTTTTCTCAATCCCCCTGTTTATGAGACATCTCTGCACTGCTGAATGAAATATTATGATGAATACAAAAACTATTATAGGCATGAAAACAAAAGATCCACACAATGAAATCTGTTCAATATTACATGCTCTTAAATTCTTGAAATAGTAGGCCTATTTTTCTCAAATACAATGCCTTGCTCTAATAAGAAGCCAAAAATATCAATCAAAAAGGGAACACACAGCAACGCTATGGGACACATTTGATCGCTGAGTCTGTTCTCCAAACTAGCAAAACAACAGGAGTGGGCCCCGACATTTTTATGTCGCTCAGATTGGATTTGAATAGCTGCTTACTGATTAAAAACATTAGATCTGTGTCACATATGTGGATCGCCAACTGCTCTGAAACCCCAGTAGTCTGAAAAATGTCTGGAAAGTCCCGCCCAATGTCCCTCTGATTGGCTAGTATTTGTTGCATGGTCAGGGTTAGAAGGTTGTTCAGAGCCAATCAGAGGCAGAGTAGGCACAGAAGGGAATAAATGTCGTAGGGAATCGGAGTAATGGGCTGTTGGAAAATTGGCATCTCAGATATAAGAGCAAAATGAAAAGTGAGAACTGTATTTGTAGAGATTACTTTTCGAGTTTCCTTTCACTTTGCTTTATAAATAAATTAACATCTGACCTTATATGATCATTTATGGGACACAAGGCAGCACATAACCACAAAGAGATACTCTCCAAGACACTACAAAGAAATCTTATCCTCCATTTGAAAGCTCCTTTGTCTGTTTTTTGCCAAACAAAGCATTACAGTCGATGTTCCAGCTATGGAAAATGGATTTAAGTCTTATTCTCTCACAAGATTACATCTTTTGCCTTGAACCTGGAATGGTAACAATGAAAAAAAAAAACTTGGCCAAACTCTGCACTCTGTAAGGTCGTATCCAGCAGTAGAACTTTAAATCAATGAGTTCTCAGCAGTCTGTGACAATTCCACTTAAAACTGTTGTATGAAACCAACGTGATCACATAGTGGAGGTGCTCTGAGCCATTTTCCCAGATGCCTCAGGTTTCACGACCGGACTCAAGACTCGAGGTCTCAACCTCTTCTGACACTGTTGAACTGAGCTGCACCGATACAGGCTGCATAACTCCTGTTTACATTTTCATTTCCAGCTCTGTTCAACCAGAAACCAGGTCAGAAAAGTTTACGTCATTTTCTGTCAATTTCATCCTTCATGCAACAGCCGTATGTAAACGAGAGGCAAAAGAGGAAAAGGTATTCCGTTTCCTGTTTACACAACATACGTTGGAGCCTGCATTTTCCCACAAACCCTCTGTTTTCTCGGAGGCCGTTGGTTTTCTTCACTTCCTGTCACTGCGAGGGGCTCAATCCTCAATTGCAGCCTGACTCACTGCAGCAGTCGGTGGATTATCATCTGTATCTCTCTCAAATTAAATTTGCTGAAAGGAACCTTCCGACAAATTAAGTTGGAAGCAGCTGGCATTGTGACACTGGCTTCCTGCCCTTGTTGGTTTGAATGGGTTTCCGCTACCAGCACTGTGTGGGCCGTCCCACTGCTAATAAAGCAAAAGAGAGGCCGAGGGTGAGAGGAGGTCAGAGAGACTCGGAGGAAACACAGCTCTCGAGAAACAAATGGAAAATATGTCTGTGCTTTAAATCAGCGTTTCAGGCAACGGGAGCAGGCCTGGAGCCAAACCATTGTTTCAGACTGTCTTTTTTTTTCTTTTTCTTCTTCTGTTTTTGGGCAAGAAAGCCGTCTCTCGCACTGTTGTTTTGTCTCTCAGAGATTGAGTCCTCGGTGCTTTTGCAGCGGCTCACCACACTGCTGCACCTTCACTCTCGGGGATGTTAGAACAACATTTGGAGAGTTATATCTGCCGCCATGCGTGAGCCCTGTGCTGTAGGTTGCCAAAGCCTGCGGGGAATCAGGGGCTTGATCAGGTAGTTATGTCGGCTTAGCTAAATTAAAAGCCAAATATACTCTTCGAGAGAGTAAATGGCTTTACCTGAAGCCAAACCAGCCGTGATCCCATGAACTCATTATTCACAAAACGCATGCCTGCCTGCATGCGATGCCATAAGGACACACGCGCCTACTCTGCTCTATATGTGTGTGGCAGCCCCTTATAGAAAAACAGAGCTTCAAGCCACCGTGCTGAATAGTAGTTGTGTGCTCATGCTCACTAGGGATTTCCTTTGGTCTAGTCTCCCAATATTGCAGGTTGGGATAAACCCCGATCAGGAGGCCTATACAATGAAACATGCGAAATCCTTGGCACGCCGGCTTAGTCTCAGAGAACTGTGTCAAAAACATATTGTTTGGCTCCAGCAATAAAGACAGCGCATTACTGTGGTCACACAGTAGAGATGCATCACGTGCGACGGGAAACACCTGGTGCGTGCAGACTCCCTCGAGAGAGGACCAGGCGAAGAACAGAGCCAGGGTCAACAGGTGGATGGGAATACACTCCATCGAGGGCGGCGTGTTAATGAGAGACAAGTGCTTTTGTCCTCCTCTGAGCGAGTCTCATCTTGAAACAGTCACTCCTGGCTCTCATTCCACCTGAGTAGTTAACCCTTCCACGTGTGACTTGTGCAGCGGGGGCCCTCACACAGATTTAGTTAATGGCTCTCTCTGCTGCCTCTGTGAAATTAGCGCTTCTTTGGTTTCAAAGAGGTAGCGTTAGTCTGAGAATCCCCTGAATCTGGAAGAGAGAAGATGTGGCTTAACCCTTCCTTTACAATAATGTGTTTGATTCCACATGTGAAATATGAATATGAACGACTCTTTACTGTTTTCTGACGAGGGGCGTTTTATTGCAAATTATTTAATTAAATGATTAAAATGGAGGTATTTTCTTATTTTGGTGGTGTCTATGAAGCATGTAATGACATTTTCCCTCCAAAGTTTGTTACCTAAAGTAAATTAGCTGCCAGTTTAACACCCAAGTCTGCTGAAACAGGCAGTGTGAGGTTTAATAACATGACTAACAGTAGAATTATTTATGAATCACCAATGTGAGTGCTGGCAGTAAAGGCCCCTCACTCCAATTTCCTGCAGTATAGTGACTTGATTTAGTTGCTTAATATTAAATCTGCTTTATAAATGTTTTATGAGGAATAAAATGCATTCAACACTTTTAAAAGGTGTTGAGAATACATTTGTATGAGTGCATTTTGGTGAGAAACAGTGAATGTAAACATGCTGTAACTGTTTGTTTACCAGATTTACCATCTACAAAAAATCTCTAAAACCAGTCCTGCTCACTCCTGTGTCACATGATCCACCTCCTGTCTGAGCAGCTAAACATCTGGCCATGAAAAATGGCAATACACTATTTTTAAATCAACTAAAACTGGTATGTTTATTCACAGCGGTCATTAGGACAAATGACATATGACTTTAAGGGATTTTTCAGCACAACTTAACAAACGAGTGTATGGAATAAGAATTAAATATATATGTGATATGTGACCTCAATCAGTGCTCTACGACTCCTTAAATTAAAGACTTGATATTCAATTTGGATTTTTTTGCCCTGATTCAATTTTTTTGTTTCACTGTTCACAGATATATTTTTTTAATGTGGCCAATATTAGATTCCAGTTTGAATTGGTCACGGTCCTGAAGTGACCCACATGTGCAAAAGAACATAGGCGCCTGAAGTAAAAAAGCTACAGTTTTGTGTGTACGGTGATGTCTAGTGGAAGCCAGCGAATTTGTGAACAAATGATAATGAGCAGAAGGAGAAAGAGGGCCAGATTTTTAAATGTGGCATTCAAGCAAAAAACTGTGGGATTGTGACACGAATGGAGTCACAGAAACAGATTTCATCCAAAGTTATAAAACAAGACGGCAGAATATATGTTGCCGATGAACGTTTCTGCAAATCACGTATATGTTAAAACTTTACATTTCTTTAGGTCCAATTTTCAATTTTATGGTTTGAATACACTGTGTTTATGGTCTGGTTAGGTTACTTTAGAAAAAACACTTGGTTAGGGAAAGGTCATATTTTGGATTAAAATACCTGGTTCCGTCACCGCAAACATGGCTGGAAAATGTCCCAGTGTCTCGTCAAAAATATCCAGTGGTTCCATGCGTATAAATGTTGAGACACAGTCTTTGGCTTCGCAGCCATCTCGCTAAGCTGTGACGCCCAACACCAAGTCGTCCACCTCTCGCCATGACAGTTAGCCCATGTAAATGTAATGAGAATGTGATCTGGGGTTTGCAGAAACTTAAAATGCCATCATTTTATTCTGATGAATGGGCTGAATATTACAAGATATCAATGTTTGCCAGTGCTTCTCTACAAACGTGCCACAGCAAGACCCTGAGTTAAAACGGACTGAACTTGCATTGCAAAAATCAGATCTCTGTCTGATTTTGGACCAAATATACAAAAGTGGCCCATATCAGAATAGAAAAGATCAGATTCCATGTGATTTGTGTTGTTCAAACTGTTCTGAAACAACAGATCTCAGTCTGGGACACTTGTTTAGTCTGAATGTAGCCTATAGAGGTATCACGTTAGGGAATCGTGTAAGCCTGCAACACAGACACTGAGAGTACAAGAACAGCACAGAAAACCCATTGTAGTCCAGAATATTTCACACCGTGGACTCCACTGATTTCTCCATCTTCGGATGTGGCTACTGTCTGACAAATATTCAATGGAACCACAAGCAAACACAACATGTGATTTAGAGGAGAGGTCAGACGACATGCCGCATGCAGATGTGATTTCTCCCCCCTGAACTCCGTCCCCAAAGCGAAATAAAACAAACCTGTTGAAATGTTAACGGCACATGACTTTCTTGGTTGAGCCTCCACAGTAGGCTACTGTGCTGCACGGCGGTGGGACCCAGTGGGACTGCTGCACTTCTGGGAGTTTTTCAGACCATCCAAACTACATTTCCTCTGTGCTGAGCCAGTCGAGCGTAAGCTGATGGAGTTTCACGGAGGGCCGTGTTATTCCTGCTGTTATTAATCTCGGCTTTGAACTGAAAAATGATGTCGAGGCTGAAAGGCACATGTTTGCTTTTGTATGCCACATGTCAGAGGTTTCAACACGTACTGTACATTGGACATTTTATGGTCACTGAAGAGTTGGTGGAACTGAGGCTGCACAGGTTCTGGCTCCAACGGGTTGTTTGGAACTTTACATGAAGAGTTTGACTGATTGATTGAATTTGTTTTAGAAGCCAACAAATACATATGTGTGCCTCTTAGACATGAGTAGAAAGAATTATGCAATAAAGGTGAAATAAATACCTAAAATAAGTTTATTTTGGCATTTCAGTAGTGAAAAAATGCTTGCAAAGTTGTCGGTTGTAGGAATTTATTATTTTTTTCCACAGGAATTTTAATGGATTAAAATTAACATAGAATACATGGATTTAGACTTTATAGCCAATACTCACACATGTATGCATCATTATTATTAGTAGTAGCATAATAGTTTATGAGAATCAAACACATAGTATATAATATCTGCTGCTATAGGTCTGTTGTGAAGTAGTGTGGGATCACTTGCTTTTGAAAATCTATCTCAGACAGAGATGTTCATGGATGAGGTAATGTTTTAAAGTTTTATTCACATTACGTTTGCCGACTTCCTTCCTCACTCTGACGTGCCATCTGATGTTTTCCCGGAAGTTATAGCGACAAGTGACCAAATGAAACGCACTGTTACCTTAAATAAAATGACCAGTTCCTCTTGGTTTGAGCATTGTTGGAGACATTTGAGATAATGCAAGTAACTCAAGATAAAAATACAAAAGGTCCAAGTGATTTTCTTTGAGATATTTCACAGCAGAAATGTTACATATTATATCTTTATTGTGTTATTGTCCATTGTTTGTTGGCGGGATACAGCAGCATCCACAATATCAATGGAAAGACATGAATTTAACTGGGGAGAAACTACACAAAAATAAAAAGAAGTGGATTTTACAGTGAGTTCTGAGTTTCGCAAACACACACGTTCACTTCACAGACATGGACAGTGTGTTCGTAGTTTACAGCTAACGTAGAGTTAGTACATTTGAAGTTTGGTGCAAATGTACACAAACCGTCTTGCAGTCAAATCCGCTCGCACAAATGGAAATCCCATTTATCTTCTGTCTGAATGCACCATTAGATGGTGTTAAAAGTGCTTTCAGAATCCTTCTAGAGTGTCGTATCGTGTCGTATCTTTAATTATTCTTATTAGCGGTTTTATTTCTGATTTTATCTGCTCTGTATTGCTAGTCGTCATTGCTGCCTTTCTTAGCCTGGACACTCCCCTAGAAAGGAGACTTAAATCTTAATGAGGCTTTCCGGGGTTTTTTTTGCTATTTTTTCTCCCAACAGGCACAAAGTCTCCTGGGAAAACTAAGGCTGACTGGTGCTGAAAGTTGTCTGTTTCCACCTAAAGTAATTCTTAAATGAAACACATTTAAAAAACTGTGCACGTTAAGATCATTTCCCCATCTTAGAACTACCTCAGCTCAGCCTAACGAGTTTCACAAGTCTAATCTTTACACGCTGATGACTTTTCCGACACTACTGCACTATAATAGCGCACTGAATCAATGAATTGACTTGTATTACCCCAGATGACACCCTCAGAAACCTAAATGGAGGGGTTGCATGTCAGGAGCAGCTGGTGGTTTACAGAAAGACACCTGTGCGGATTAAGCTCCGGTGTCCGGTTGAGTTTCTCTCTCCCAGCGGCCCCCGAGCCTAGACTGATAAATGACGCCCAGCTCTCCCGTCGCATAGCTTACTGACACACATCTCACACACATGCTGCTCTGATTTCACAGTGGAAGTGGCCTGGATAGACCTGGATTCAAAATAGAATGGTTAGGTCATGTTGCCGATCCAGGAAGCAGGACTATCGTGGTTAAATATGGATTTGTCGCAGTCTCGTGCCTTTTTAAAAATGTCTTGGCTATTTTCCATCCGTCTGAAATCCTATACACTGTAGCAGGGAGGGAAACTTTTAGTGGATGCACGAATGACAGAAATATTATAGACAGTAAGAGGAACAGAAGTGGAGTGGACAAATGATGCTGAAAAGGAGCAGTCAATTAATCAGTTGTAAAATTTTGATAGTTCAGCTCCTCAAATGTGAGGATTTTAATCTTCTCTCTGTTTTATATTATTGTGAATTAAATACCTTTAGACTGGATTCAGAATCCAGAGAGCCCTACTCAAGTTTTTTTCAGCCCCTGATCCCAATCAGAGAATATTGGCTGTCTCAAATGCTCAATATGTGGATTAAACTTGTATCTGACACATTGAAATAACAGCTGCAGTTTACTAAATTTGGCCAGACTCATGTTTCACGAGCTTCTTGATCTAAATAATGAAGACAACTTCCTGTTTTGGTGGCTTTCATTCACCCTACTGTAACTCAGCTCAGCATTTTTGACCTGTTTTTTCCTTTTTAATGAAATACACGACAACAAAGAGCAACAGGAAATATGGAACGAGAGGACGCCAGGGTAGGCATGCAACAAACATCCACTCACCAGACTTGAACCCAGATCGTTAAGGCTGAATGGCATGTGTTTCAAACCTCCGGGCCTCCGGGACACCGCTTTTGATGGTTTTCTTGGTGGAGAGAAAACAATGTTTGTCTTTGATGACTTTCTGCTGTGGCACCAATAGTATATAATAAACCACGAGGGTGGCATCTCCACATAATCCACACAGGAAGTGCAGGGAAAAAGGATACAAATCACAATAATGGGCTGAACATTCAACCCTTTTGTTTTTTAGGTTCCCTTCCAGAAATATTTGCAAACTGTTGCTGAAACAAATCGATGTGTCGTTTTCAATTTTGTGATGCTGACATGTTGCTTACCATGCCGACTATTACATATTTGTCCAGTTCAGTTAAAAGACAAATCAGACACAGTGAAGCAGCCTTGTCTCCATTAATTTGATAAATGAAACCCACATCATGTGTTACTGGACAAATTTCCAGCCTGAGAACCAGACAAATCTGCAGAACTCTGCAGATTTATTTGCTTGAGCAGACGTGTCGGTTCCTCCTCTTGTTCAGACAGACTTCAACCCGGCCTGACACTTGTCGGGTTGATCACAACCGTATCTAATCTGGTGCAGGGTTGATACAATGACTGACAGAGTGCCCAGATTTGAAAAATCACAGGTCACAAGATTCACTGCACTGATGGGTTGTAGGTCTGTCGAACCATGTCAACTCTTCATGTCTGTCCAAGCAAGAGAACTGTCAGTGCTGATCAAATATGAATCAAGATTCTGTTTTTGCACTGCCTATTTCTTGGCTTAAATGTTTTCAGAAACACATTTTAGTGTCACTTTCGAGCTCTAATTTGATAAAGCTTGCTACCAGGCCACCATTTTTTTTCTGATAAAAAAATGGAGCAACATCTGCCCCAACTTACATGTGTCCATCAGTGCTGTGCTGTTTTGTTGCTGTGATTAGTTCTAGGTCCAGAGGCTTTTTGGTCTGCATATGTTGTTAACGCCTCTTGAGAATTGAAAAAATGAATTGAGGGGAAGGACTAATATGCATTTGTGAATTAGTCTGGTGATGTCAGGCTACGACTTTCCAGCCCTGCTGTGCAAAAATAGAAAGAAAGAATAGATTTCCCATCATGATTCCATTTAGTGGCTGAATGAATCTGGTAACAACAACAGGCAGTGATGAATAAGAATTTAACCCAAGTGAATTTATCTTCTCAACTCTTTTGTGTTTTGTGTTGACCACAGCTGTGATGAATTCCTACACTTTGTGATTTATTGTTAAACTTCATGCTGTCTGCCGGCAAGGACAAAAACAAGATCTTCACCCATTAAACAGGCAGGATGAACTTGTGGACCACTGAGAGAAGTCAGACAGTGAACTGAATCTTACACAGCTTTGAAATTCACTCACAGCTCGTAAACTTTAGATCATTATGTCAGTGAAGTCAAACATCTTCATTAACTTCTGCTCCAACCACAGGATTGTGTTTGCTTCAAAATGCTTTTTGGAATCATCCCAAACAATCACAACTAGATCAAATGGCGATTGGCCAGCTGTGAAGTGTGAAAGCAGGAGCTGTTGCTATAGCAGCACCTAATGGTGATAATAAACTTCTCTGTAAAGCTCTCCAACCAATGTACCCCAAGGTTTTACTTCAAGGAACTGTGTTTCAAGGAACATCTGCTGATATGAAAAAGCAAAAGTTGTTTTTAACAACGCTGACGCCAAATAAAGACATGGACAGGCTTCATTAGAAGTGCATAATAATGTGTTTTGACATATAATACTTTGTCGAAGCACAGTAAACAAAAAATAAACTAGCTTGCTGCATATTTCAAAAACCACCCCCAAGTTTCAGTAATTTTGGAAAGTACTACCCCACAAGCAAGGACTGTTTTGAGGATAAAAATAATGTCTCCACTTCCTTTGAAGGTACAAAATGAAGCCAAAATATCCCAGATATGAGCGCTACCATATTACGCTTGTGTCGTTGTGGGGCTGCGCAGTAGTGACATGCCACCTGCAGCCAGCCACCAGGGGGCGGTCGAGATGTTTTGGCTTCACTCTTGAGGAGCTGTCACGTACATCTTTACTGTATATGTCAACAGACCTGTCACCAAGTCATATGAAACAGGTCATAGTGCGGAATCCCCCCTCAAGTAAAAGTACTGACAGCCATCCAAGTTAAATCAAATGTGTTTCACGAGCATTCGTCTCAGTATTAGTCTCAGGTTGGATAAATAGGGTGCTGTCACGTTGTGTAACTCTATCATCAGGAAGGAAAAAGAGCCAATTCTTTGTGTTATAAAAAAACGTTGCTTCAGAGCTGCATATAATTTCACAGAAATAATGTTTGACTGTGGTTAAAATGGTGAGCACAGACTTCTTTAAAGTGCTAGCGGCCATTAAGGATGCCCTGCAGCAACACAATCAAGTCAGCTATAAAGTATAAAATAAGTATGAAAAGAAGAAGAGAGGGGTGAAAGGAATCTGGGAAAAGCCCCCTGA